>NC_079220.1:35524965-35824965 GCF_029633865.1 Lampris incognitus | reverse complement strand
CCCCGCCCTCGTCAGGCAGCTCCCACTGCCTCATGTCGCTCATCTGGTTCATTGATCTCACCTGAAGCCCTCCAGAGCTCACACCAGCCCAATCAACCCATCTCGGCCAGGATAAGAAGCCGGTCTGCTCTTCAGACGATGCCAGATCGTTGAACCACTACAAGTTTGTAAGACAACTCTAGCTCAAGCTTTGACCTTTTGTGACCAAGCCTAACCCCTGTTCCCTCTGCCTCTAGTTTGACCTCCCTGCCATTGCCTGGACCACGCCTGTACGAGTACCACGACCCTGTCAAGCCCACCGCCTGTACGAGAACCACAAGCCTGCCAAGCCCACCGCCTGTACGAGAACCATGACCCTGCTAAGCCCACTGCCTGTCCGAGTGCCCTAACCCCTGTTTCTGCTGCCTCTAGTTTGACCTCCCTGTCATTGCCTGGACCACGCCTGTACGAGTACCAGACTCTGCCAAGCCTGTATGAGAACCACGAACCTGCCAAGCCCACCGTCTGTACAAGAACCATGCCCCTGCTGAGACCACCGCCTGTCCAAAAGCCCTGTCCTTGCCGAAACCTGCAAGACAATAAACGTGCCCCTTTGCCCCCCCCCCCCCATTCTGTCTCTGTCTCTCTTCTGCTTTTGGGTCCTACACCTGGTAGCCGTGACAGAACGATCTGGCAAACATGGACCCAGCGGACGTTGAGGCATTACGTGCTGCCATAGCCAGCCAATGAACCATTGTCGGGAGACAAGACACTGCCCTCCAGGACGCTGCCACCTCTATGCAAGCCCTGTCTGCCAGCGTGGAAACCCTCACCACTCAAGTGGCCCTAACAGACCAAGGTCTACAGGCCCTAACCCAGCAATTCAGCAGTTTCATGGCTCAACTCACCTGGCACAGCCCCCTGCCCAGGCCCCAGTCCGAGCCCCAGTACCTAGTCACGCCCCTGTTCAGCCCAGGCGAGACCCTAGTATCCCCAAACCCTATGATGGAGACCTGGCTACTTGTGGAACTTTTATCATGCAATGGGATTTCATTTTCACTCACCAACCAAGCATGTATTCCGACGACAATGAAAGGATAGCCTTCATCTCCAATCTTCTCTCTGGTCCTCCACTTCAGTGGTTCGAAGCCGTATGGAGGGCTAAAGCAACCTGTTTTGGGTCTTACGAACTGTTCTGTGCTGAATTCAGGAAAGTGTTCTTTCACCCCGTTCTTGGTCGTGACTCCACCACTCACTTCATGCATATCCAGCAAGGCAACCGAAGTGTAGCCGACTACTCCATTGAGTTCAGATCGTGGCGGCTGAAAGTGGCTGGAACGACATGTCCTTGCAAACTCCTTTCCGCACGGGGTTATCCAAGACACTAAAAGATGAACTAGTCAGAGAGGACACCACTTCCCTTGACCAACTCATCGCTCTTGCCATTCGACTCAGTGACTGTTGCAGAGAGCGCAGGAAAGAGAGGAGGTTGCGCGCCCCAGGCCCCTCTTGCCAACGCCAGCTCACGACCAATCCGCCCCCCCCCCCAAGCTCCTACACGCTCGCTGGCTACCCCTGTCACGCCTCTCGCGGATGAACCCATGCAACTGGGCAGAGCATGACTAACCGCTGACAAATGCATCCGCCGTACTAATGAACGTTTGTGTTACTACTGCAGCCAGCCAGGCCATACCTGCATTGCATGCCCCGTTCGCCCAAAAGGAACAAGCTCACTAATGAATGTGGGATCGTTGGTGAGCGGAGCATCTCCCTTTCCCCACAGCTCCCAAGGGCGTATGCATTTAGAAGCAGTTCTCATCCCATAACCAGCGATCCCTCCCTTTATGAGCCCAGGTGGACTCTGGAGCTGATGACTGTTTTATTGATACCAGTGCAGTTAGTCAAGCAGTCATCTCCACTCTACCCTGAGACATACCCATAGCTGTCCATGATCTTAGTGATGTGTTTTTTTTTTGCTAACGTCACCCATGGTACTGCACACCTTAATATTATCCTGTCCGGTAACCACCGAGAAACCATGTCCTTTCTCGTAATTTCCTCTCCCCCAGAGCCCCCTGGTGCTAGGCAAGACCTGGTTGAGATTTCACAACCCCCACATAGACCGGTCGACTAATACCATCTCAGCCTGGAGCCCTTACTGTCGCCGAACCTGCCTCATTTCAACTCTGCTGCCAGCAGAGGGCGCTGCTGCTCCATCCGAACCCCCTGACTTGACCAAGGTGCCCCCAGAATATCATGACCTCGGTAGGGTATTCAGCAAGCATAAGGCCCCCTCTCTACCCCCTCATCGTCCCTATGACTGCCCCATAGACCTTCTCCCTGGAGCCCCACTGCCCTCAGGCTGCCTGTTCAACCTGTCTCGCCCTGAGAGAGAATCTATAGAGACCTATATTGGGGACACACTCAAAGCCGGCATCGTCAAGCCCTGTCAGCGCCGGGTTCTTCTTTGTGTCCAAGAAGGACGGAGGTCTACTGCCATGCATTGACTACAGGAGGCTAAACAACATCACCATTAAAAACAAACACCATCTGCCTCTTCTGTCCTCTGCCTTTGAACCCCTGCAGGGAGCCACCATCTTCTCCAAGCTTGACCTCTCAGGAATGCCTACCATCTGGTCTGCATGAGAGAAGGCAATGAGTGGAAAACCGCCTTTAACACCCCAACTGGTCACTACGAATATCTCATCATGCCATTTGGGTAGACCAACGCGCCGGCAGTCGTCCAAGCCCTTGTAAACAACGTCCTCAGAGACCTGCTCAACCGCACTGTCTTTGTTTACCTTGACGACATTTTCATCTTCTCCCCCTCCCTAGAAGAACATGTCCAACACGTCAGGCAGGTGCTCCAGTGGCTACTGGAGAACAACCTCTATGTCAAGGCGAAGAAGTTTGAGTTCCACGTCCCCTCCGACGAGTTCCTGGGCTACACTATCGGGCATGGACAGGTGAAGGCAACACCTGGGAAGGTCAAGGCGGTGGTTGAGTGGACTGTTCCCACCACACGTAAGGAGCTGCAGAGATTCCTGGGCTTCGCTAATTTCTACAGGAGGTTCATAAGGAACTACAGCCGTGTGGTTGCCCCCATGACCGCTCTCACCTCCCCCACTATCCGTTTGTCTTGGACACCCCAGGCAAACGCCGCCTTCGAGGAGCTTAAGAGGCTCTTCACTATGGCCCTGATCCTCACCCAGCCTGACCCATCGCGCCAGTTCATCTTGGAGGTCGTTGCTTCTGACAATGGGGTAGGTGCGGTCCTTTCCCAACGGTCTGCCTCTGATGGAAAGTTCCATCCTTGCGCCTTCTTTTCTCACCTGTTGGAGCCTGCCGAGTGCAACTACGACATGGGGAACAGGCAACTGGCCGACAATGATCAAACTGGCCCTGATGGAACGGAGGTACTAGCTGGAGGGGGCAGAACACCCCTGCATTGTTTGGACGGGCCACAATAACCTTGTCTACATCCGTAACGCCAAGAGGCTCATCTCTAGACAAGCCGAATGGTCTTTGTTCTTCGGGCACTTTGACTTCACTATCTCCTACCGGCATGGGTCTCGCAATTTGAAGCCGTATGCGCTCTCGTGCCAGTTCGCCCCGCCGAAGCAGCACACAGCCAAACCGGCGCCCCTACTCCCTCCTGCGTCTGGTGGGCGTGCTCACCTAGGAGTTTGAGGGACACCCAGAGGACTCGACCCGACCCAGGTAACGGTCCTTCTAACCGTCTCTTTGTGCTTGACCAGGTCCGTACCCAGGTTCTCCAGTGGGCTCACACCTTCCAGTTCGCCTGTCTCCCTGGAACAAACCGTACCCTGACCCTGCTTAAGCGCCGGTTCTGGTGGCCCACCATGTCCACAGACACCCACGACTACGCCCAGGCCTGCACTGTGTGCGATCGAAGCAAGTCTTCTCACCTACCCACCTCTGGTCTCCTACGCCCCCTGCCTGTTCTTAACCGATCTTGCAGCCACATTGGTCTAGACTTCGTAACTGGACTCCCTCCACCTCAAGGTAACACGGTCATAATTGCCATCATTGACTGGTTTTCGAAGTCAGCCCATTTCATGCCACTGCCTAAACTCCCCTCAGTGTCTGAGACTGTGGACCTCCTGGTCACCCACGTGAACTCTCCATGGCATCCCTGTGGACATCGTGTCACGTCCCTGCCTCGTCAGCCGCGCCCTCGTCAGGCCGCTCTCACTGCCTGACCTAGCTCATCTGGTTCATCGAATTCATCAGGAGCTCTCCAGAGCTCACACCTGACCGGCATCTCCAGTCAGCCCATCTCGGCCAGGATAAGAAGCCGGTCTGCTCTTCAGATGATGCCAGATCATTGAACCACTATAAGTGTGTAAGACGACTCTAGCTCAAGCTTTGACCCTTTGTGACCGAGCCTAAACCCTGTTCCCTCTGCCTCTAGTTTGACCTCCCTGCCATTGCCTGTACGAGTACCACGACCCTGCCAAGACCACCGCCTGTACGAGAACTAAGCCCACCACCTCTCCGAGAGCCCTGTCCATGCCTAACCCTGCAAGACAATAAATGTGCCCCTTTGGCTTTTCCCCCCGTTCTGTCTCATGTTCTGCTTTTGGGTCCTAAACCTGGTAGCCCTGCCACACTGCTCTGAAGGTCAGTTGTTCCAGAAATACACACTCTCCCTGGAGTTTTTAAGCCCTTAATATTTAATGTATTTGAAGTGCAAGTGCAAAGATACTGTAATGCTAAAAACACTTGTGAGAATGTCATCTCTACTTCATCAGGAATATTTATCTCTGGCCAGTTCATGTCCTATGTGACTTCAGCCTTCCAACTGACAATCACACTTCTGCACTTATTACTAAGTCTAGCACCTCCACATGTCACCTGGATCCAATTCCCACAATCCTAGTTAAAACACGCCCGCCCTCTATCATCTCCCTGATAACCTCCATCATCAACTCCTTTCTGTCCACTGGTAAAGTTCTCCCTTTACTAAGGGTTTCATAATCAGACCAACTCTGAAGAAAAAATTAGAGTCTAGTGAACTAAACAACTACCCCACCTATTTCCAATTTACCATTCATCTCCAAAATCCCTAAGAGGGCAGTTGCACCTCAACTCCAGATCTACCTTGATAACAATCATCTCTTTGAACAATTCCAATCTGGCTTTCACTCTTAATATAGCACAGCAACAGCCCCGGTTAAGATTACTAATGATGTCCTTTGTGCAGCTGACTCTGGTCTACTCTCTATCCTCATCCTCTTTGACCTCACCGCAGCCTTTGATACTACCATCAGATCCTCATGGATCATCTGGCTAGCACTGGAATTGGGGGCACTCAATCAGTGGTTTGCTTCCTACCAGGAAACATTTTGTACAAACTCAATTAACAGTCAGAAATTTCAATAGTTCCTTATAGAGTTCCACAGGGTTCAGTGTTGGGGCCCCTCCTTTTTATTACTTGCCTCTTGGCAACATCTTCCAGCACTATGGTATCAATTTCTACTGAAATGCTGACGATACACAGCTTTGTGTCCACTAAGTCCACTTCCACTCTCCCCCTCCAGTACGCTCACTGTGTGTCTCCATGATATATAGATATGGATGGCTAACAATTATCTGAAATTCAACAGTAGTAAAACTGAGCTACTCCTAGTTAGCACTAAATGTACATTCTCAAAAACTAATATTTGCTCACTCCCCATTGATGAGGCCACCATACCTGTCTCCACTCAGATGAAGAGCCTTGGTGTTATCCTAGACATTACCCTTTCCTTTTCCAGTCATATAAACGGTGTTTCCCGGGTTGCGTTTTTCCATCTGCAAAACATCTCCAGACTACACCCTGCATTAACACAACAGTCAATGCTTTGGCCACATCATTCATTGACTACTGCAGTATGATCCTGGCAGGCATCCACAACAAACTTATTCACTGACTTCAACTCACCCCGAATTCTACAGCAAGGATTATTACACAGGGCAGCACAGTGGTGCAGCGGTTAGCGCGGTCCCCTCACAGCACGAAGGTCCTGGGTTCGAGCCCCGGAGTCATCCAACCTTGGGGGTAGTCCCGAGTCATCCTCTGTATTATAGAGTTCGCATGTTCTCCCCGTGTCTGCGTGGGTTTCCTCCGGGTGCTCCGGTTTCCTCCCACGGCCATACTAAATTGTCCCTAGGTTTTGTGTGTGTGTGTGTGTGTGTGTGTGTGTGTGTGTGTGTGTGTGTGTGCGCGCGCGCGCGTGTGTGTGAGTGAGTGTGTGTTGGCCCTGTGATGGCCTGGTGGCCTGTCCACGGTGTCTCCCCACCTGCTACCTAATGACTGCTGGGATAGGCACCAGCATCTCCACGACCCTGAGAGCAGGATAAGCGGTTTGGATAATGAATGGATGGACGGATTATTACACATTCAAAATCCACTGACCATGTCTCTCTCCTGCTGATTCAATTACACTGGCTCCCTGTGTCAAAGTGGATTAATTTTAAAATGTCATTATCACCAATCAAAGCTTGTCATAATCTATACCCCGCTTATCTGACAGACCTCCTTCAGGCTCACACTTAACTGTGGGCTGCGGGAAATGATATTTTGTTTCATTTCATGTGCAGAAGTACATGAACTGAAATGACAAGATAAAGTGTTCCTGATTCCTGATTCCTTACTTGTGGGGGAATTTCTTATCGCTACACTGTTCAAAGTCAATCACTCAATGTCCAATGCAATAACTCAATGTCCAATGCCTTCAAGTCTGATGTAAGCAGGTTTTATTGCAGTGGCGGCTGGTGCCAACAATTTTTTGGGGGGGGCGCAATTTACCTTGGCGCAGCACACCTGACAGCTGCTTTAATGTCCACGCACTCACAGAGCTATTAAAAAGGACAATGTAGCCTATAGACTGCGACCCACCCCCACCCCCCTAAAAGAAAATGTTAGCACCAGCCGCCACTGGTTCATTGTATTAGTACATAAAAGGTACATCGACAAACCAAGCTGGTCCTCGTAGCAACTGAAGCAACCTATCCAAAGCACACTCGTTTATACTGTAACTTAATCCCATCTATTGTGGAGCTTAACCTTAGACCACATCCCACTATATACCATTATTTTTTTTATCATGACACTGTTTTGGTTTCCAGAATCTAATGGTGTCTCCATCTTTTTAGGCAATGTAGCCTGTTACACAGACTGCCATCTAGTGATTTTGACAGTACACAACAATTCTTATCCTGCTATATTTTACACCATTATTTCCACGGTTCTTACATATCCAATAATAATTTAAAAAAACAACGGATTGCCTGCAATAGTTTCCATTATAATCCAGTATTTGATTCTTAGTTAATAAAAATAATCATACATTATATAAAAATAAACTCATCGATTATTAAGATTAACACAAATTATTTTCCACACACTCCATCTTGATCCTTGCGGTCATCACCAGCAGGTCTGTTGACACTACCAGCCATCAACCTCAGCTCAATGGGTGAAAGGGCTTTCTTCTATGCTGCGCCTAAACTTTGGAACTTCATTCCCCATCACATCCACTTACTGGACTCCATTACAGATTGATCTGAGTTGCAGGATTCATCCAAGTTATTATGTCATCTGGTTGGGCTTCTGCATGGCAGTTGTGTTGACACACAGACAGAAAGGATCTTAGATGGGACTGCAATCAGATTATTTGCCAATTAGCGCCTCTGGGGCACCCACCCAGGGAGCGAGACAGGGGAGTGCTAAGGCAGGCAGATAAATAATAAAAGAAGAGATGCAGTGGTGGGGTAAAAATGAGAAAACTTGAAAGTGGCTCTCCGTTAAAGCACAAGTTCAGCTAAATATTACATTGTGCAATAAGCCTTATCCATGTCCCATTTCCTCTCCTCCCTTTTCCTTTTCTATTTGTTGTTTTATATTCCCTTCTCCTTCTCCCACTGTGCCTCCCTGTTCCTTCTCTTTGTCAGTATGTGAAGCCTTTTGTCCAAAGAATTTTAAAATAATCTCATTTAAGTCAGAATTAACCATACTGCTTTATGGTGACGGGGGGGGGGGGCATGTTGGTGCATTCATCCGTAGCTTTTAATTAGTATTTAATCAGTATTCTAGTAATTATATTTCTGTACCTTGCGTAATGGTACATGCTTTTTCTTCTTTCTTTTTTTTTGGTGCAAGATACAAGCATCTAGTTTATCTAGCAGAATCTACTTTAGTGACTGTTGGCCCGAGAGGGGGAAAACAAGCTCAAAGGCATAAATTATGGATTCTTTGATCAAATTAAGACTGCATCTCCAGGATAAAGTGAGTGAGGCTGCTTTTGTGGGAAGAGATCCATCAGAACCATGTTTTGGCAAGTGCCTGGATATGAATCTCTCTACTCTCATAGCTGTTTAGCCTAACCTTTTCACCCTGGAATTGGCGTTGCACGGTTAACTAATATTTTACTTTCTAAACAACAAGATAATTCAGTAATCATTGCAGCAAACGTTTGTGTGTGTGTGTGTGTGTGTGTGTGTGTGTGTGTGTGTGTGTGTGTGTGTGTGTGTGTGTGTGTGTGTGTGTGTGCAGCATTTGAAAAACAAAGCTAGTGCATGCTAGCAGGCAGAAGCTACATAATAATAATAATAATAATAATAATAATAATAAAAACAGGGGCACCATTGAAAGTATTCTAACCTACAGTCTCACTTCCTGGTTGGGTATCTGCAAAGTGACCAAACAACACCAGCTGAACAGGATAGTGAAGACAGCAAGCAAGATCATGTGTGCCCCTCTCCCCTCCTGTTGGAGCTCTACCATCAACGCTGAGTTCACAGAGCCTCCAGCATCACTGAGGATCCCCACCAAACTGTTTTCCCTCCTGCCATCTGGGAAGAGGTACATCTCTGCTAAATCCAGCAGAATGCTAAATAGCTTCTACCCACAAGCAGTCAGGATCATTAGCAAACTGCCCCCCCCCCGCCACACACAGTCATGCCTGTCCACTTACCCTCTAACCCCCCCCCCCCCCATCAGTGCTGGTCACTTGTTGACAGACACCAGCTGTCAACATTTAAACTGAAATGGCACTTTAATGGACTGTGTTGTTAATTGTGCTTTTTGTTTTGTTGTCTCTGTTTTTTTTTGTTTTTAGTGGTATTGTTTTTAGGGAATTTTGGGATGTGTATTTTTATCTTTGCTGTTGCACTGCTATGGACTGGGAGAAACGGCATATCATTTTTATTTATGGTGCGCAGGTACATAATGACTATGATAATAAACTAAATCTTGACTCTTGAATCATAATAGAGTTCAAATCTTTCCCCCATCCAGGAGGAAACCCCTGGAACAACATGGAACTAGTCCAGATGTACTCTCTCTTCCTGTTTAACCGCAACATTTTCACACAACACACAGACAAGTTCAGATGCCGACTGCTCCCTCCGAAGCCAGGCAGTGTCAGACAATATGTTCCCTGATTGTCAGCACTCAAAGCACGTGGGTGATTATTTATTGGAATTCCAGGTGAAACTCCAGGTGAAATTCCAGGTGAAACTCCGGGTGAAACTCCGCGTGAAACTCCAGGTGAAACTCCAGGTGAAACAAGATACATATAATGACATCTGAGCAAGGAAGTGTAGGGCAATGCCTGACTTCTCTCTACTTCTCTTTCCCACTCGGTTTCCCGCTGTGCTGCACTGAGCCCTGATGCCACATGCCTGTTTTTTTATTTTTATTTAAATGTTTTTAAGTAGACTATGGTTACTTTGGTGCAAAAGCTATTTAGTATTCTCAACAACATTTACACTGCAATCATTTTCTAATGCATCCTATCCGCTCTGCTAGTCTTCATATTCAGGCTCAGACAGGATTCAGTTCAGATGTTTGTCTGAGCTACCATTAGAAAGAGCGGCAGTGTGATGGGCAGATGGCAATGGAAAGGTCATGGTGGATTGGGGGGGGTCTCTAAATGCCAGCCTTGACATGTGCTCTTCTCTACAACATTTTAGTCTATACAAAAAAATTGAAGCTGCTCCTTTAGCCAGCCAGGAGGGGAACGTGTTTATTATCTTGCATGGTGTGTGCTGCCACACTAGTGTACAACACCATGGGGGAAGGAAAAAAAACTATTAGAAAAGATCACCATGATGGTGCACAAGGTGAAAGAATCAGCGACACTATTATGAAACTCAGCCATGTTCAATGGAACTGACAAATACAGACCCAAAAGTCTCCAGATGAGTGTGACTGAAGCAGCTTCATGTTCAGTACTGCGATGTCATCACAGATGTGGGTCGCAGGTTTCTAGCTGTGGAGGAGGGTTTGGAAGAAGGTTTGGAGAAGGGTTTGGGCTCACTAACACTGGTTTTGCTGGACATGGGAATAAAACATGAGATGGCTCAGTGGTTAAGTGCTTTGCCTCCGAGGCCAGGGGTGTTCTCTAACAGAATGGGGATCAAACTGGGTTTTCTGCCTATGTTGCCCTCAGTCTGACGCCCCTGTGTTGCCCTCAGTCTCCGAGTGTATCAGTACATTTTAGCTGTATCACAGGTTTGCCGATTACCTGTTCTCAAATTAAAATGCACATGGTCATAAAATGTAGTTTCTTAAATCATACAGGGGTTGTGCCGCCTCGCACCTTTAAACCTCCTCAATCCAGTCTGTGTTCAGGCCTTGCTGATGATGTGGTTGCTGGAGCGGACGTGGTTATGTGAGCATGGCTGCATGCATGCTTCAGCTGTGCAGTGTGCCTCTTCTCTGTGTGCTCCTGCATCTTTACTGTGAGAAGCAGGCATGCTGATGTCTCATCCAATCACCCTCAACTATGTTGGGCTGCAGGCCTGAAACAGCATTGCATTGCGGGGGGGAGGTTAAGGGAGGGAACAAAAACAGAGGAGAGGAGAACATGGGGCTGTTTGGGCCTGTGTATGTTGTTACAGTGTGTGATTGTGTCCATGTGCAGGTTTTACTGTAGCTTTTAGTTTGTGTGTGTGTGTGTGTGTGTGTGTGTGTGTGTGTGTGTGTGTGTGTGTGTGTGTGTGTGTGTGTGTGTGTGTTTGTGCGTCCTGGTGTCAGGAATTGGGAAGGCAACCTTCGTAATTGATTCTCTTGGTGATTACAGAGAGCCTGTCTAGAAGAAGAAAGCTACTTTATTTTGTCGTTGTACAGGTTACAGTGAATTTGTTCTCTGTATTTAACCCATCCTGCAGGAGCAGTGGGCAGCAGCAGCACCCAGGGAACAACTCCAGTTCTTCTTTCCATTGCCTTGCTCAGGGGCACAGGCAGGAGTATTTACCCTAACATGCATGTCTTTTTGATGGTGGGAGGAAACCCACACAGACACGGGGAGAACATGCAAACTCTACACAGAAAGGACCTGCGATGGCCTGGGGTTCGAACCCAGGTCCTTCTTGCTGTGAGGAACAGTGGTAACCACTGGGACACCATGCCGCCCGGCCTTTAAAAATTGTAATCAAAGAAATATCTTTCTAAAGAGTCTAGGTAACCATCAGAAAGCTTTGGTTACTTGTGAATCACTTTGCCTCCAAAATATTTGACGTACACCTCCAAAAGACAGTGTTGTAGATGGTATTGTGATCTACAGCCATGCTTATATTTCTATTATATTGGTTTGTGTAAAATGTATTTATGTGTTTTAAACATCACAGTGTGCCCCTGTCATTCATGAACAAAAACACTCATATTCAGCCTCAATGTGAGGAATGTGCAAGACATTTACCAATTACACGCACGCACGCACTCACCCCTAAATACCTATTCAACCCCTGCACACTCCGCTACGCTAACAGTGCCATATATTAGCCCATATGGAGAGAACTGGGAGAGGCTGCTTCGGTTCTAATTCATTCCTCTCGCATAATACTTTATTCTCACATTCATATTTACTTTACTTTTACGTACATATTTACTGTACGAATTAGACACCCGACGGTTCACACGAGGGTCTACCCAATAGCACAACAAAACCGGAACTTGTCCCCAAACGGAAGTAATATGTCACAAGATTGACACCTAGGCAGCGATCATGACAGCATGCTAGACAGTCTGATGAAGTCCGCGCCGCTGAGAGTATACACATACGAGCAGAAAGTGACAGCGCCCATCAAGCGGCGGTTTTTGACATCCACCAGCAGGAAATCCGCACCGAACAGGGGGACGGCCACTTTGCTCGTGACTGAGTCCCAACCGAACCGCTGTCCTCCGAAACACAGCTTATACTATACGTGCTAATGGGTCTGCCGTTAGCGGCTTCCATTTGGGGGGGGGGGGGCTATCCGCAGGACAGGATGTCTACTCTCGATGCGAGCAGGACGCTCCTCTGCGCGCCAGTTCGGCCCCGGCGTTTCCCGCCGCGCTGAAACTGCATGGAGATCGGCAGGGCTTGGCCTTGTAGTCCATGGGCCAGAGCCCAAAATTTCCTATTTCGGTACACTCAAGGTGGCAAAACTTACTTATAATTTTTGAAAGGATCCATGTCTGTAGATGATATTTTGGTATGATAACCATTCCTGAGTGGCAGCTGTATCACAGTTATCAGCTCATGAAGTTAACCACCCCCTAAAGTGAATTGCATTTTAGACGCTGGTGCATATCCTGGTTTAGCCTCATGGTCAGGACATTCTTCAATGTTCTATAATATTGTCTTTGGTATCATTTTAAAGGGGACCTTCTTAGCTTTCATTCAAGCCCTGTTGTGGATATTTCTCACAAATATAGAGGTCACTTGAGCTCAATAACACACATCTTTCTGCAATGTTCGCCTAAACTATATACTTTCTTTTAGCCCTGTGGCCTCTAGGAATATCAGGGACACAAAACACAAAAACTGGAATACTCACAGGACTGTAAAGATTCAGGAAATTTATAATATACCCATACTATTTCATTGTGTGAGGTGATTGTGAACCTTAAATTAGAATGGCATTATTACTAAGAAACTAACTAGACCAAAGCCAGTTAGTCCATGGGTCAGACCAGATATCGATATCACCCAAGGTGACACAACTTCACTGGTGCCATTTTATTTGGTACACTAACAGAAGTAAAATAATACATGATAACCTTTCCAAATGAGCAGCTATTTCATTTTTCTTTCAGGAAACCTCTTTCTGTGCCTCTCACGATTGTGTATTTGCCCAGATTTTTACAAATATAGCATTTCAACACCCCTGGTACTGATTAGCCTAGCTTAAACTCTGGGACAGTTCTTAGTTGGCCAACAACCAAGGATAACCAGTATTGTGTACTTCCATTCATTGTGCTAAGCTAGGCTAACGTGCAGCCAGATAGCTTTCTACTAAACACATATAGAGGAAACTGGTATCTATCTTCTTGTCTCACTCTGGAGAAGATTGTAAGCTAATTTCCCATAATGTTAGCATGTTCTTTTAATGTATATGTTAATATGATTAGTTAAAGTGGCTACGAGGAACTTTCATCTTGTGTTGATTTTAGCGGCATCATGTGGACAAAATACAGCTGTTGCATAGCAACTAGGTAATGTATCTATTTGTGGCTATGTAAGATAAATAATGGTAATATGACGCTGGTGAAGCAAAGTAAACTTTGTTTTAGTAGTGTTCATACACCTAAGTTACATGTATTTGTTTGTATGTGGCAGGTGAAAACTGACTGAATATGGCCACTGGTGAACAAGCAAGTTTTTACCCAATACCAAAGCGCCCACGGGCGGAGTGCATTATCCACTGTTCTGATGATACAGATAAGCTGGTTTCACTACAAAGTGTCGACTCATGGAGAACTCTGCTCAGGGCAGCTCAGATACGAAATCATGCACCAGTTTTGAAACTGGCAAAAGACATTCCTGAGGGACAGATTCCAGCAATCTACTACCACAGAAAGTGTCGCAGTATCTTCACTATGAAGCAAATTCTTGATGGCCTCCTTGCAAAAGAAAAGAAAAGTTGTGTCTCTGCTGAAGAGAAACAATCTAAGAGAGTAGCTCGACATGCTCCAAGTACATCTAGGACTTATGATGCAGAGTGCATATTTTGTCAGAAAAACAGCAAATATCCCAAGAGACAGAATACGAGAGAAGTACTGGTGCAGTGTCGAGAACTGCGAGCTGATGCAAAGATCAGGAGTGCAGCCACAAAGAAAAGGGACAGCAGAATCCTTGCCATTGTGAGTAGAGACCTTGTAGCAGCTGAAGGGCACTACCACAGGTCATGCCATAGACTTTACACCAAAGAAGAGGTTTCCAAAGGAGAGGTTGCCAGCAATGAAGATGATGATGCTGCAGCCCAGTATGAAGCTGCTGTGAATAAGGCATACAATGAGCTGTTCCTCTTCATCAGGATGGAGCTTTTTGGCAATCCTCAAGTGATGACAATGACTGATCTCTCTTCTAGACTGGTAGCTTCAATGAACTCCCAAGGCATTGCCCAAGTCAAGGAATCAACCAAGAAGCACATAAGGCGAAACCTGGAGAGTGAGTTTGCTGGAGCCTTGCAGATATTCCCTGATGAGAAAGGAAAATTCCTCCTCTGTCCCGATAACTTTTCCATGAGGGAACTTGCCAAAGAAAATCAGTCTCTCAAAAGGGAGCTGCAGACCCTGAAAAGTGTCAGTGCACAAGATGTTATAGCCAAAGCAGCCATCAAATTGAGAGCAGACATTAAAAGTCAAGATGTTCCTCAACCTGGCCGCCTGAAGTCAAACCAGAAGCAGAATGTCCTACCATTCCAGAGTCGCTCATTATCTTCCTGTACTCTCTACTCACAGGCTCAAATGATCCTGATCATGCATCCCAGAGAGTGCAGTGCCTTCTGCAGTCATTTGGCCATGACATAGTATATGCAGTGACATGTGGAAATACCAAGCCTTCCAAGCACATTGTTCTGCCATTCAGTGTCAAATCGTTGACAGGAAATGTAGAGTTGATAAACATCCTCAACCGACTTGGTCACAGTGTGTCCTATTCACAGATGGAAGAGATCAACACTGCCCTGTGTCTCCAGAAACTCTCATCATCAGGGAGTGGCATTGCCCTTCCAGCTAACATCCATCCTGGCATATTCACAACTTTAGCCTGGGACAATATCGACCGTCTTGAAGAAACTGTCAGTGGTGAGGGAACATCTCACAGAGTCAATGGGATTGCTGTGCAAGCAAAGCCAGTCAACCCACTTCCTGTCCAACCCATGCCCACTGTTCCCAAAACAAAGAAGAGAAGCATTGATGGACCCCCACCAATGTTACCAACTTACAATGCTGGACAACGGGTAGGGCCACCACAAAGCAAAAAGTCAGATGCCGATACTGCAGCCAATACTAAGCTTGCCAGAGAGAAAAACCTTCTTTGGGTCCTAGCACGCATGTCACAACAAGAAGAACAGTCAGTCAGCAGCTGGACAGGCTTCAACATCCTGACTCGAGGAGAGATGACGGTCATCCCCGACAATATAGGCTATCTGCCTACCATCAATGCTCCAGCGACACAAATGTCTACTGTCAACGAGGTGCTTAACCAGTCACTGAGCATCATGCAGTGCTTAGGCCTGAGGAAGACTGTCTGTGTCTTTGACCAAGCCCTGTATGCGAAGGCTGTCGAGATCACATGGAAACACCATGACAAGTTCCATGATATCATCGTTAGGCTTGGGGTATTCCACACCATCTGCACACTGCTGGCAATAATAGGAAAGCGTTTCCAAGATGCTGGACTCAAAGACCTCTGCATTGAGTCGGGCATGATTGCAGAAGGCTCAATTGCTGGTGTTATGGATGGCCGCAAGTACAACAGGGCAGTGCGACTACACAAGCTCCTGTATGAGGCTCTCATGCAACTGACCTTGAATGGTTTCCTGTCCTGGTTGGAAGAAACTCACAGGAATGACATGGTTCATCTGAATGAGACACTGAAAACCTTTGACAGCCTTGGGAAAGAAGTCTCACAACATGCTTTGAAAGAGGTCCTCGAGAACAGCTCTTGTACACGCATCATGGATCTATTTGAAGTCTACCGTGAGTTCCTTAGAGGTGGAAACGGCAGCCTCTCGAACTTCTGGATGTCCTATTTGGACATGGTGGAAATCTTGTTGGGGCTCATCCGAGCATCCAGAGAGGGAGACTGGATGCTACACTTGGCTAGCATTCGAGCAATGATCCCATGGTGCTTTGCTTATGACAGGATGAATTATGCACGCTACCTCCCCTACTACTATGCCCAGATGTCTGAGCTGCCCATGACACACCCAGATGTGTACACAGAATTCATGGAAGGAGGCTTCTCAGTCCAACTGGGCTCCACCAATCCCTTTGGCCGAATCCCTGTTGACCAAGCTATAGAAGAAACGGTGAACAAAGACACCCAAACAGCTGGAGGGACAAAGGGATTCAGCTTGAAGCCAGGAGCTGTGACCAAATATTATCTCACAGCTGAGTATAGAAGCATGTACCTCAGACAGCTGAGAGACCTGACAGGTCAAGGCAGGTGCAAATGGTCTCATCCAGATCTACAGAGTCCAAGGATCAAGAGAGATGAAGCAGATGTCCAGTCTCTCATGGACCTTATGGAGAATAACTGGCTCAATCCTATGTCCCCTGATGAGATTGATTTGGTTAGCCTCTCCACTGGCAACATGGCTCCACCTGATGTGACCATAGATCTCTTGAGAGCTCTTGAGAAAGGAGAAGAGGCCTACCAAGCATTCCAGCAAACAAGGTTACATGCAGACCCACCACCTGTGAAATTCCACGACAAGATGACCAAGCAAAGTCTGAAAACATTCTCCAATGTCAGCACAAAACAAGCTCATGGAAAGAAAGCACAGGATGTGGTTCTGAAGGCAGATAGAAACCTTTTCAGTCACATGATCCTGGTGGCTGAAAGCAGGAAGGTGAATCTGAAGGATGTCCTTGCCTACCCATTGGGCCCACTACCATGGGCACTGGCAAATGCTGATGGGTCCTTACGAAAAACAAACAAGGCTGCACTTGCCAGAGAGCTTGAAAAGAATGTATCTCCTGCAGAAGACATCCCAATTCCATCTACTTCCATCATTGATGGGATGAGCCTGGTCCAAAAAATGAATGGCAACAACAAAACCTTTGCACAGGTGGCAGAGTCAGCCTTGACCCAGGTCCTCCATGAGGGAGCACAGAGTGGGAGGATTGATGTTGTTTGTGATGTCTATCACCAGACTTCAATCAAAGATGCTGAACGACTGAACCGGGGTGGAGACATCACTCTCCAGTACAAGAATCTTGCAGGGGGACACCACGTCCAGCAGTGGAGAAAATTTCTGTGCAGTTCCTCCAACAAGACCAGTCTCATCAAGTTTCTGGTGGAAGAGTGGAAACTCCCACGATACAGAGCTATGCTGCATGGCAAGGTGTTGTACATGACCTGTGAGGAAACCTGCTACAAGTTGACAGAAGATGGGTGTGAGGAAGCAGCAGAACTGCACTCCACACATGAAGAAGCTGACACCCGTCTGCTCCTGCATGCATTGCATGCAGCAAATGCGGGCTCAAAGTCAGTTATCATCACAGCTGAGGACACTGATGTCATGGTGCTTTGTCTTGGCTTCCAGAAGGACATCACCTGTCCCATCTACCAGAAGTGTGGGACTCAGAACCGCACACGGTTTGTCGACATCACCAAACTGGCAAGTTCACTTGGAGACAGCATCTGTGACAGCCTAATTGGCTTACATTCCTTCACAGGCTGCGACACTGTCAGTGCATTCGCTGGTCGAGGGAAGCTGAATGCCCTGAAGATAGTGAGAAAGCACACTTCCTGTCAAGAGACTTTTAGTCAACTGGGACAGACATGGAATGTGAGTGACGAGCTGTTCCAGAAAATTGAGCAGTTCACCTGTCGGATGTATGTTGCTAATAGCAGCACTGCTGAGGTGAACAAACTGCGTTACCAGCTCTTCTGCACCAAAAGGGGAGAGGTTGAGTCCAGCCAGCTGCCACCATGTAGAGACTGTCTCTTTATGCATGTTCAACGAGCCAACTATCAGGCAGCAATATGGAAGTGCTGTCTGCAGGCTAACCCTGTGGTGCCAAGCCCTACTGAGTATGGATGGACAGACGATGAAGGCAAGCTGGCCATTTACTGGATGCGCTCCCCACCTGCACCAGATGTGGTCTTGGAAATGCTAACATGCAAGTGTGTGCATTCATGCAAAATGCCAAGCTGCATGTGCCTGTCAAATGGATTTCCATGCACAGACATGTGCAGGTTACAGACCTGCAGTAACCAAAAACAGCAGGATGGTCCAGAACTGGACTTTGAACTTGGGGAGTCAGATGATGAGAGAAACGAGCAGTTTGATGAATGACAGTGTGATGATTCTGATGGTATTACTGTGGTAGTAGTCTATTGATGCACAGGATGTTGATTCTGGACTTGGTTACCCAGAGCTTGATAACAATAATGTAACCATATTCACATATACCCATTACCCTACCCATTACCATTACATATACCCACTAATGATATGGGATTACATGTATCATTGACTAAGTATATGTAAATGTCAATGTTGTTTAAAATATTAAAATAGTTCATTACCTCACTATGGTATTCCTTTTTATCATGTATTTTGATTGTGTATTTAAACAAATGTATAGAGACCAGTTTGTGACCTAACTGGCTTTGGTCTAGTTCTCATTTAAGGCTCACAATCACCTCACACAATGAAATAGTATGGGTATATTATACATTTCCTGAATCTTTACAGTCCTGTGAGTATTCCAGTTTTTGTGTGTTGTGTCCCTGATATTCCTAGATGCCACAGGGCTAAAAGAAAGTGTATAGTTTAGGCGAAAATTGCAGAAAGATGTGTGTTATTGACGGGTTGAAGAGCTCAAGTGACTTCTATATTTGTGAGAAATATCCACAACAGGGCTTGAATGAAAGCTAAGAAGGTCCCCTTTAAAATGATACCAAAGACAATATTATAGAACATTGAAGAATGTCCTGACCATGAGGCTAAACCAGGATATGCACCAGCGTCTAAAATGCAATTCACTTTAGGGGGTGGTTAACTTCATGAGCTGATAACTGTGATACAGCTGCCACTCAGGAATGGTTATCATACCAAAATATCATCTACAGACATGGATCCTTTCAAAAATTATAAGTAAGTTTTGTCACCTTGAGTGTACCGAAATATCGTCTGGCCCATGGACTATTGGGTCCAAACTTTGCTTGGTAAAAACATAGGCCGTGGTTCTGCAGCTGTTGAGGAGCTGCTGCTTCGGCGGCGACTGTTGTGTCTCCAGGCAGTGGTGAAAATGCTTGGGCAGGAAAAACCGCGGCCGCGCGCTGCTGTTGACCAGCCAGGAAAAAAATATATCAGCCTCCTCGGCCAGAGCACGACAGCCAGTGATAGCGGTGTTGACTAAAGCAGCCCATACCTGAGTAGGCAGCTGTTGCAGAAACAGGAGATCCAGCAAACTGTCCATAAGTTCAGACGGCTTACTGTCACCGAGACGTTGTAGAGAGAAGAGGTCTAAATCACGGATTTAAATTAAACGTATTAAATCGGTGATCATAAATAAATATATAACATCTAACTAAATTAAATCATTCATTCATCATCGCAGTGGCAGCAAGCTAAGTAAGGCACTCCAGACGTCCCTCTCCCCAGCAACGCCCTCCAGCTCCTCCTGGGGGATTCCAAGGTGTTCCCAGGCCAGATTGGGCATGTAGTCTCTCCAGCGAGTTCTGGGTCTACCCCGGGGTCTCCTCCCAGTTGGCCGTGCCTGGTAAAACTCCAGAGGAAGGCGCCCAGGAGGCATCCTAATCAGATGCCCGAACAACCTCAACTGGCTCCTTTCGACGCGAAGGAGCAGCGGCTCTACTCCAAGCTCCCTCCGGATGTCCGACCTCCTCACCCTCCTCTGTATTGGCCATAACAAACACCATGTTCGAACGTAAAGCAGTTCATAAGTGTACTTGGTAGCAGAACACCTTAGGCTGAAGAGCGATGATAGACTTTGTTGTCGTATCATCAGATCTGTGGCCATATGTTTTGGACACTCGGGGTGAAGAAAAGAGCAGAGCTGTCAAATGATCACCACCTGGGGGTGAGTTGGATCAGATGACGGGGAAGGCTGCCAGGCAGACCTGGCAAACCCAAACGTGTAGTAACGGTGAAATGAGAATGTCTGGCGGAGGCCCCTGTCCATGAAGTCTTCAACTCCCATCTCCGGAAGAAGTTCTCATGTATCCAAGGGAGGCTTGGGGACATGGAGTCTGAGTGGGCCATGTTCAAAGCCTCTATTGCAGAAGTTACAGGTGGGAGCTTTGGTCATAACATCATCGGTGCCTGTTGAGGTGGCAACCTAAGAACCTGCTGGTGGACACCGGCGGTGAGGGAAGCCATCATGCTGAAGAAAGGTGCCTTTCGGATTTGGTTGTCCCAGGGGTCTCCTGAAGCAGCAGACAGGTACCGGGAGGCTAGAAGGTCTGCGAATTTGGTGGTTGCGGAAGCAAAAACTTGGATGTGGGAGGAGTTCAGCGAGGCTATGGAGGAGGACTTTCGGTTGGCCTCAAGGAAGTTCTGGCAAACCATCTGGCGACTCCTTAAGGGAAGCAGGGCTTGACGCAGGCTGTGTTTAGCCGGGGAGGGAAACTGCTGACCTGGACTGGGGATATTGTCAGGCAGTGGGAAGAACACTTTGAAGAGCTCCTGAACCTAGCTAACACGTCCTCAGAGGAAGAGGTAGAGTCTGAAGACTCAGGGGAAGCAACACCCATATCCCTGGCAGAGGTCTCTGAGGTAGTTAAGAAGCTCCTTGGTGGCAAGGCGCCGGGTGTGGACGAGATTCGCCCTGAGATGCTGAAGGCTCTGGACATTGTTGGGCTGTCTTGGCTGACACGCCTCTCCAGCCGACCAGAGGAGGCGCTAGTGCAGCGACCAGGACACGGCCAATTGTGTCTGTAGGGACGCCCGACCAAACCGGAGATAACACGAGGATTCGAACCGCCGATCCCCATGTTGGTAGGAAACGTAATAGACCGCCACACCACCTGGACACCCCAACAGACACACTTTCTTTTTTTTATTTGCGTTTTAAAAATTTTAGTATTTAGTACTTTTGTTAACACATATCTGTTTAACCGTTTAAAAGTCACATTCCTGCTTTTTATCTTTTTCTGTTTTCTCTCTACCTAGTTTACCGTCTTCATTTTTATTCTCTTTTTTATTCTCTCTAAATCACTTTATGTAATGCAAATCATAGTATTTAGTATGATTTCTTTGATTTTTTTGCGTGTTTTTTATTCATTGTTCATATATTGCATTTTCTGTTGTCAAGCAGTTTGTAACATTTATTTTGAAAAGTGCTATGCAGATATTTATTCAATGAAATTTAACTCAATATATTATCATTAAAAACAACGTGCAGGCACATGTATAAACCGAAATGAGGGCTGCGGCTTCGCCAAAAAGTGCAAGACAGACAGACAAACATAACAAACATACTAGTATAAGATATCAACAGATGAAGACTAAAAGTTAAAGTAAAAAAGAGCGCTAGTATAAACATATTTACAGAGAATAAGTGGGTAGCCAGGTTCAGGTGGGTAACAGGCTGGGGGAGAACAGTCCATGGTTGGGGCGTGATCCTCCCACGCGTTTTGTCCCCCTGGTGAAACTCCTCACTGTCAGGTGAAAAGAAGCATCTGGTGACACCACATGTATCGGAGGAGTCGTGGTAGTCTGCAACCCTCCCTGGATCGGCAGAGGAGGTGGAGCAGACCGGGACGGCTCGGAAGAGTGGGGTACTTGGCCGGATACAACATTTAAATCCTATTGCAGGAAGTCCCTGAGTCCCTGGTGCAATGTAAATATCATCTCTTGGTGATTGTTTTACCCAGTTCACCTATTTAAATCCTCGTTATCCGAGAGAGGGAAAGATGCTTAATTTGTTTTACTAAGGAGGTAACATAAAAAGTTATTATTGGATATCAAATGACAATGTATTGTGTTTGAAAGTTAGGAATTTCAGTGGGTCTGTCTATACTGAGAAAGTTGCAACTTTCAGTTAATTGATTTTTGAAGTGTAGTGTACAATAATGACATTCATCATCATCATCATCATCATCATCATCATCATCATTAGCGGTCGCTTGAAGCAAGTATGACTATCCTCTCCGTTGTGTAGCCGGGTGGTAAATCTGTTAAATATGTTAAATGATTTTCCACTTAAATTTAGTATAGTTTAACTGTTAATATATGTAATTGTTACACTGTCAAGCCATGTAAAATGTCATTTGATGTATTTAAATTGTGAGGCAGATTGTGAGTGTATTTTTATAGTTTTGGTTGTCATTGCATGTTTTGACCAGTAAGTGGCAGTGGCGGACTTTTATTGTAACTCCGTGCAAGTTATCCAAGTGCATCTTGGGTATTCTTTCTTTTTTTCTTGTGTGGAGCGCCTGAAGATTGCGGTGTGACGAGGCTCTGACTCCGTAGTAAGTAAGGGTAAATATCTTGTGAAATATACCTGTAACATTATTCCAAACAATATTGTATGTCGGTAATTTGACAAGATGGTTTGATTTAGACGCTACTGGAGTTGATGTTCGGTGATTTTGGGCGCGAGCCGTCGACCGCTGTTCGCCATTGCAGGCATGACAAGGTAATGTTGGCGTGAATAAAGCCACACCATGCCATTGTATTTGGGATGTAAAGGTTTTATATGCATTTTAATTCTGTTTAAAGGTAACTGACAGAGTGAGAAGTTGCGCGATCTTCAGGAAGTTCCACATGTCTTTGTTAAACCCTGTTTAACGTACATAGTCCACTGCCGTATTTTGCACCGTATTTTGTATTTATTATTTCCCTTTTTAAAATCTTTTCTGTTAAACTTGCCACATCTGTGAACATTTATGAGCTGTTTGCTCGAAAGACACAGGAATGTATGCACTCAGTAAAACGATCTGCATTCGAAGGTTCAAACAATAAAATTAAAGCTACAAGAACCCCGGAAGTAATTGTGTCCTGTGTGGTATCTAATTCCACGGGCTACATAATTTTGGTACCAGGAGTGGGGTGTAGCTAAAACATTTTTTTTAAAATTGGCAACAGAGTGGCTTATTTTTACTTAAAAAAAAAAAATACGGCAGTGGTGAAGATTGCTGGTGACGTCCGTTGGTGTTGAGTCTGAAGCCATCCTGCTGTGGAGGTGGTGACCAGCGAGAGACGACGTGAGGGCATCTAAGAGGTTCTGGTGCTTCCTGTTTCACACGACTCAGCCGTACCAGCGCAGAGGACTCCAGCGCTAACTTCAGCTACAAAGACCAAGATCCAGCAAGGCTCCAAGTTAAAGACTGTCCTTGTAGTATCCTTGAACCAGGTTTTGAACTAAATATCCTCATTTATACTGGACTGAGTAAAGATTAATATATCATTATGTCTAGTGATTCTGGTGATGAAGGGAGTTCACGTAATGATAATGGCCACACCTCAGGTGGCATAATGGGTATAGGTGAAGGTGCTACAAAAGAAATGCAGACCACCATGCAAGAGCTTGCCAGACTGCGAGATGAGCTCACCAGGTTAAATGGTGAAGCAAGGGCTCAGAGAGCAAGTGATAACAGTGCACCCACACGTTCATACATCTACGTTCCAAGAGAACGCCAGATCCAAGCATTTAGTGGGGAGTGTGGTACAGACAGGAGATCTGTCGAAGAGTTTATTGAAGAGGTTGAAAGGGTTTTAAGATACAGAGAGCAAACAACAGAGGAACAATGTGACTATATACTATCTCTATTGCATGGCCCTGCATTGGAAGAGGTGCGACTATGCATGAGGGGTCAGTCAGTGGGGCCCAGTGATTTATACTCTTACCTGAGCAATGCATTTGGGGAAAAGCGCAGTTCCACACAGCTTTTGCAGACCTTTTACAACCGTAACCAAACTGATGGAGAAGACCTCCGTGACTACTCCCATGCACTATCCCAGATTTTGAGCTCTGTAGTGAAACAGTCCACAGATGTAATACCTAATGAGAAAACTGTGCTCAGAGACCGGTTTATTGAGGGTTTAAGAGAAGCAGCACTCAGGCGTGAACTCAGGAAAATGGTTAGGGACAAACCAGAGAGCAGTCTTCTAGATGTGAGGAACGAGGCCCTCCTGTGGGAGATGGAGGACAGCAGGTCTCATCGTCCCAGGGTCATAAAGAGCAACCAAGTTACATTAGAGGTTCCGGAAACCCAGTGCTCTATTATTAAAACAAACAATGACCAAGGTATTGCATTAAATGATGTTCGGAGAGCAGTAGCCCATCAAGAAAAACAGCTAGCAGAGTTAGGCAAAACACTCGCTGATCTAGCCTTTGCTGTAGGTGAACTGAGTAAGCGCAGCACTCAACAGACATTCCTAGAGCCCAAGCCACGACCTAGACCCCAGCCAAAGTTCACACCAGATGGTCAGCCTATCTGTTTCAAGTGTAGAGGCATAGGTCACATTGCAAGAAAATGCTCACAGGCCAGAGGGGGTCAAGGGGACGCAACACCTAGTTCTTATGTAGTGCAGGAAAACTCGCACCCTCAGTTGTCATGAGCCACACAACTCGAGGGGAGGAAGCTGGCTCACCAAAAGAGACTCCAGACAGAAGCAGGATCTTAGAGCGTGCAGTCGGAGAATGTAAAACTGTTGAGGTGAAACTACGAGGTGTTACAGTGTCCTGCTTACTTGACACTGGTAGCCAGGTCAGTACAATTTCTGAGAGTTTTTTCAGGGAACACCTGTCAGTGAAAGGTGAAGACATTCACCCGGCATTTGAGTGGTTAAAGATCACTGCAGCTAATGGATTAGACATACCCTATATGGGCTATGTGGAGCTTGATGTAGAAGCCATGGGTCTGACTATCCCAGAGCGAGGTTTTCTGATAGTTAAAGATTCTGAACACTCTTCCTCTGTTCCAGGTCTAATAGGGATGAACATTGTCAAAAAATGCAGAGAGCTAGTACACACTGAGTTTGACACCACACTGCAGGAGAGGTTTGACTCAAACTGGAGAGAGGCTTTTAATCATCTTCATGCAGTACATGCAACAGACAGACTCTCTTTCGCTAGGGTAGCTGGTAAGGATGTAGTCCATGTACCTGCTTCATCTGCTGCTACAGTTATGGCCAGGGGACTCAGGACCGTGAGTGAGGATGGTTCTTTTTTGTTGCTGGAGTCTGTGGGTGTCCCCGTTCCTGGAGGTTTGGTTGTTGTGCCTACTTTGGTTTCATCGGGCAATCACATTTTTCCAGTCCGAGTCATGAACATGTCTGATGAAGATATCTGGCTAGGGCCACGGACTAGGCTAGGGGTTTTGACTCAGGTAGACTGTGTGAAAAGTGATGAGCTTTGTGAGGTACAGTTCCAGAGAATCTCAGCGGACACTGAACAAGTGAGTATCAGTGAACACCCCGAAACACCGACAGATGTGCAGGAAATTCTCGGCAAGCTCAATTTTTGTGGTAGCCCAGAACAGCAAGCACAGCTGACTTTGTTACTGGAGAAGTACTCTTTTGTGTTTGCAACAGAAGATGAAGATCTAGGCCACACTGACAAAGTACAACATGAGATCCATCTGACAGATGACATACCTGTAACACAGCCATACAGACGAATCCCACCCACACAGTACAGTGAAGTCAGGGAACATATTGGCAAGCTGCTTAAAAAAGGGGTCATTCAAGAAAGCTCTAGTGCTTATGCTTCGCCCATAGTACTAGTGAGAAAGGCAGATGGTAGTCTGAGGCTATGTGTTGATTACAGGAAACTCAACTCAAAGACAAGACGTGATGCATTCCCGCTCCCGAGAATTGATGAGAGTTTTGATGCGCTGAGAGGGGCAAAGTTCTTTTCGACCATAGATCTGGCGAGCGGATACCACCAGGTAGCTATGCATGAGAGGGATCGGACTAAGACTGCATTTACTACACCGTTTGGTCTGTATGAGTACGTGAGAATGCCTTTTGGTGTTTGTAACGGTCCAGCTACATTTCAGAGACTTATGCAAGTTACTATGAATGATCTCATTTTTCAGATACTCCTGGTCTACCTAGATGACATCTTGGTTTTTTCAGAGACATTTGAGCAGCATTTGGAGAGACTTGAGACTGTGTTTAAGAGACTGGCAGAGACGGGCCTTAAGGTGAAGTTGCAGAAGTGTGCTTTTCTACAACAGTCAGTAAAGTTTTTGGGTCATCAGGTGTCAGCAGAAGGTATAGGAACTGACCCCTCCAAGGTCTCTGCTGTTAAGAACTGGAAGGTCCCAACCACTGCCAAAGAGCTGCAGTCGTTCTTGGGTTTCTGTAGTTACTACAGGAGATTCATTCGAGGCTTCTCACAGATTGCCGGGCCACTGCATGACCTAGTCAACAAATGTTCAGGTGTGAAAAAAACAGGGAAAGTAGGTCACCAGTTTTGTAATATGTGGACACCAGAGTGTGACTCTTCCTTTGAGCAGTTAAAGGAAAAACTTACCTCTGCTCCCATTTTGGGTTTTGCCGATTTCACACAACCATTTGTAGTTGAGACAGATGCTAGTCAGCATGGATTAGGCGCTGTATTGTGTCAGCAGCAAGGTGACACCAGACGTGTCCTAGCATATGCTAGCCGCAGACTACGCCAGGCTGAGAAGAATGACCGAAATTATAGTAGCATGAAGTTGGAGTTGCTTGCCTTAAAATGGGCAGTTGCTGAAAAATTCAGGGGTTACTTGCTTGGTTCAAAGTTTGTTGTCCTGACTGATAACAATCCCCTCTGCCACCTCAAGACAGCCAAGTTAGGTGCTATAGAGCAGAGGTGGGTAGCGCAACTGTCTGTTTTTGATTTCGAGGTTAAGTACCGTCCTGGTTGCAGTAATGCCGCCGCAGATGCTCTCTCTAGGCAGGAGTTTGCAGGGGAGCCTGAAACAGACCCTGACTCGGATTTTGACGACTGTATCACTGTGTGTAACCTGATTGAGCGAGGAACAGTTCTGGATCCTGGTCTTGTCTCTAGAGGTCTGGAGTGTTACAAAGTGAGACAGATCCGTGCTGGGGAGTCGAGGTCTGGTGAGACAGGTACTAAACAGGGCAACACCCCCACACTGCCAGGTTATACCAGAGAGGAGCTGGTAGGTTTTCAGGCCGGTGACCCCACCCTAAAAGAGTTTAGGGCATTTTGGGATCGGGGGAGGAGGCCATGTCCCAGAGAGAGAGCAGCCCTGTCTAGTCAAGTGAAAAGATTGTTGAAACAATGGAGATGCATACAACAACGAGAAGGGTTGTTGTACAGGGTTATCACAGACCCACGTCATGGAGAAGTGTGGCAGTTACTTGTGCCTAGTTGTTTGAGGGACCAAGTTCTAGAAAATGTACATAACAACATGGGACATCAGGGCATAGAGCGCACTGTAAACTTGCTAAGAGGGAGGTGTTTTTGGGTAGGGCTATGCGAGGATGTTGAAAGCTGGGTTAAAAACTGCGAGCGGTGCATTTTGACCAAGATGCCTCAGCCAAAAATCCATGCTCCAGTTCAGGCATTCCTGGCCTCCAGACCTCTAGAAGTGGTGGCTGTTGATTTTACAGTGTTGGAGGCAGCTTCAGATGGCCGTGAAAATGTCCTTGTTGTGACCGATGTGTTTACAAAGTTCACACAAGCGTATGCTACCAAAGACCAGAAGGCTGACACTACAGCTAAAGTTTTGCTCAGGGAGTGGTTCATGAAATATGGGGTCCCAGAGAGACTGCACTCAGACCAAGGTCGAAATTTCGAGAGTGAAATTATAGCAGAGCTGTGCAAACTCTATGGGGTTAAAAAGACACGGACAACTCCCTACAGGCCACAGGGAAACGGTCAGTGTGAAAGATACAATCGCACACTCCATGACTTGTTAAGGACACTCCCACCAGAGAAAAAAAAGCGTTGGCCAGAGCATCTGTCTGAAGTAGTATATGCCTATAATGTCACTCCTCATTCCACCACAGGGTACTCGCCTTATTATTTGCTTTTCGGGGTACAGCCACATCTCCCAGTAGATGCTTTATTAGGGCGTGAGTGTGTGTCAGACAGGAAACAGGATTGGTTGTCTGTTCATCAGGAGAGACTCCGACAGGCACATGAGAGAGCCAGAGAGTACTCAGAGCAGAAGGCAGCTGAGAGGATCTCACTGCAAAATGAGAAGGTGTATTGTCCTCCTGTGGACATTGGTCAGTTGGTTTTCCTACGTCACAGACCCCCAGGTAGACATAAGATTCAGGACACATGGACCTCAACAGTCTACAAGGTAGTTGACATCCAGGGTACCACACACACTGTTGAACCTTTTGAGGGAGGTCCCATTAAAAGAGTTCATAGGTCAGAGTTGCGACCTTGTGCGAAACCAGTTCCCAAACCAAGAACTAGAACTAGGTTACAGACCACTACACAGCCTGTAGCTGAGGATGAGCCTGAGTCACCTGAGGCTGATTTTGTTATTGTTGAGGAAGTCATCCCTCGCCGGCTTGTGCAAGTACCTAACCTGCCTCTTGCAGCAGAAAGTGTTAGTTTACCTGTGACAGCACCCACAGATGAGAGTGACGGTGAAGGACCTGAGGAAGGTTATTCAGATATGAGAAATTGTGGCACAGAAACAGAATGTGTTAATGATGTGCATCCAAACGTTAGCGACAGTGACTTGCCCAATATTGAAAACAGGGACAGGCCCGCACTAACAGAGGATGCTGGTGGAGCAGGACGTAGAACCTATGCACCTAAACCTGCCATTAGGAAAAGCAAGCGGGAAATGGCTGGATCTCATTCAAACCCATTTCATCTGCCAAAGTCAGCCTGTAATGCAGTCTCAGTCAGCACAGACATGGTCTCTACGGTTTTGACAAGCTTGGGTGCTGCTCTCTTTGAAAAGGCCTTGCAGGGAGTATTTGAGTCAGTTCATGTTTCGTAGTCACCGAGGACGTTGACTATATTTGCAGGGGAGTATGTAGCCGGGTGGTAAATCTGTTAAATATGTTAAATGATTTTCCACTTAAATTTAGTATAGTTTAACTGTTAATATATGTAATTGTTACACTGTCAAGCCATGTAAAATGTCATTTGATGTATTTAAATTGTGAGGCAGATTGTGAGTGTATTTTTATAGTTTTGGTTGTCATTGCATGTTTTGACCAGTAAGTGGCAGTGGCGGACTTTTATTGTAACTCCGTGCAAGTTATCCAAGTGCATCTTGGGTATTCTTTCTTTTTTTCTTGTGTGGAGCGCCTGAAGATTGCGGTGTGACGAGGCTCTGACTCCGTAGTAAGTAAGGGTAAATATCTTGTGAAATATACCTGTAACATTATTCCAAACAATATTGTATGTCGGTAATTTGACAAGATGGTTTGATTTAGACGCTACTGGAGTTGATGTTCGGTGATTTTGGGCGCGAGCCGTCGACCGCTGTTCGCCATTGCAGGCATGACAAGGTAATGTTGGCGTGAATAAAGCCACACCATGCCATTGTATTTGGGATGTAAAGGTTTTATATGCATTTTAATTCTGTTTAAAGGTAACTGACAGAGTGAGAAGTTGCGCGATCTTCAGGAAGTTCCACATGTCTTTGTTAAACCCTGTTTAACGTACATAGTCCACTGCCGTATTTTGCACCGTATTTTGTATTTATTATTTCCCTTTTTAAAATCTTTTCTGTTAAACTTGCCACATCTGTGAACATTTATGAGCTGTTTGCTCGAAAGACACAGGAATGTATGCACTCAGTAAAACGATCTGCATTCGAAGGTTCAAACAATAAAATTAAAGCTACAAGAACCCCGGAAGTAATTGTGTCCTGTGTGGTATCTAATTCCACGGGCTACAGTTGTGTTGACGACTTGTGGCATGGATGACGCCTATGTGTGACTTGGATTAATGTGGGTAGCACTGGCGTAAATATAGGTGGTGCAGCCGGTGCAGTGGCACCAGGGCCCGTCGCTAGGGGGGGCCGTCAATATTTCTGCATGCATTGTCCTAGTCCAATGTTACGTGTCTGTTTTGAGCATGTGATGATAGCGTGTTTATCGCGCGCAATATCATTTACCTATCTAGCCTACCTAAGTAACGTTAGAAAAATAAAATCAAGCAAGCAAGCTTGAGTTACACATATAAAAGTGGATGTAAAAAGAGGAAGGAGAGCAAGGAAAAAAAGAAAGAACAGCAAAACTCCAGAAATTGGATGGATTTTTCTTAAAGAGCAGTAATAACTAATCTGTGTAAATTGTGTCTGTTACTTTGATATTTCTATTTTATTTGCTTTATTTTATGCTGTGAAGCACTTTGTGATTGTATATCTGTGAAAGGTGCTATACAAATAAATTACTAAAATTACTTACTAAACCCACCTATGGTGGTGGTGGTGGTGGTGTGTGTGTGTGAGCGAGCGAGTGAGAGAGAGACGGGAGGGGGGGTCTATGAGGGTTGCTTGCACCAGGGCCCGTAATAAATATGTTACGCCAGTGGTGGGTAGACTGGTGCACAGACAGCCACCACACAGTCCTTGACAGATTTGGGTCAGAATCCAGTGGCATGGAGTCCAATAAGACTGGGGGCCATTTCTACTGCGGCCTTCATCCACCTTCCCAGCTGTTGTGATGCCTCCTTAAAGTCAGCCATCATCCTCCGCCTGTTCCACCATTGAGGTCTTGGTTGGGTTGCTCTTTGTCAGGGACCTCCCCCTTGACCTTACCACTATGGGTTTACCTACCAGAGAGCACAGCTCCAGACAGCATTGTTCTCTGGATGTCAGGACCATGCAAGCTACTCCACCATGACAAGGTGACAGTCCAAGGAGAAGAATAATGACATTACTCGCTAGCCAAGCAGAAAGAGGACAAACACATTGTCATTGTGGAAGCCTTGTTAATTATGAAGTCCCTCTGGTGACTTCCCTTCTTGAGATACTTGTTGCCTCTTTCTTTGGAAGATGGCACTGTTGTGTAAGGTAATTGTTGTGCAACCCTTTCTCAAACCATCCTTCTACCATTTGTCAATTACACACAATAGTACTTCCATTTGCATACACTGCATCCATAGTCTGCTCTTCCTTTTTCTTGGTTGATCTGATTCTCTTGTGATGGAGTGCAGGGAGGCTTCATGGTCTCCAGTGGTAGGCTGTCGAACACAACACCGAACGAATGACATTTTTTCTGCGTTGGTCAAGTATTTTCATAGTAAAACAACTTTATCATTACATTGATTTTTGTTATGATTTATTTGGGTGAAATGTTATATCAGTTATCTTTAAGTGATCTCGGTCAGTAAGTCTTGATATTTTAAATCTTAATGCCCGTGTGTGTACATGGTAAAACCAACAGAAAACCAACTACTGTGACTGCTATATTACAAAAAATTCAAACTTTTCATGTAAAAGACATTTTTAACAATTTTTTTTCAAGATATGCTAATCCAGTGATTAGTTGTACTCAATTCTATGTTTTATTCTGTTTCAAATGCTGTTTCTTGCAGTGGTCTTTGGATAAGAGTGAAAGAGATGCTTCACTTGAGTAACCCTCTTGGTTCTGTCTGTATGTATTCATGTTGTTTGCTGGGGAGGGTTCACTGCTTTAAGAAAATAGAAAGCCCACCCCTCTCCCAAATGATCGAACTAACTTTTCATTTTCCCTCCTTTTGCATCTTGAACCATCTTATTTTTTTGATAAGATGATTATTTTCTTGTCTCCCACCCCCTCCTCTGAATCTGTTATTTCGTATTGCAAGTTCTCTCCCGTTGGGCCGGTCTTAAAGGGGAGGTAGAATATGGACTCTGATTACACTGTTAAGGAGTTGCTCCTATGGAGGTGCTGGATCATCATGTTTACAGTATATAGTTTATTTGGCGCAGACAGTTGATCTGATATTTCTTTGGTACCATGTTCTGCCACGCTAGAGTTTATGGTTTTCTTGCGATGTCGTCCTCCAGTAATGAACATCACTACCTCCCTCCCCTTCCCTCTTCCTGTGCATTTAAAATGCATTAAGATCTTATCTCGGCTAACACATCAGTTGAGGTGATTTCTGAAGGCCATTTGTGTGTTTATGGGAAGACAGAGCAAGGGTTGCGAGAATGGCTTATTTATTTTAAAGGCTGAATAAAAAGCTTGGGTGTGCACTGTGGCACCGGCGCACCCTTTCTGTTATTAGAGCCAGCATGAAGAAGCTGTGGGAGCGACCTAACAGAGTTGCTTTTGGTTTTCCTCTGTGAGAGCTCTCTTATTTATATGACTTCATATGGGGATAAGTGTGGTGCAGCAGAGCAGTGGCCCTGGAGGGTACAGCAATGACTCCTAAAGCCGAAGAAGAAGCGGGAGTCTTGTTCTCAATGATCTAACACCACATTATAAGACAATGCAGAACTTTAACAGTCCTTTTGTTTGCCTGCATAAGTATTTCCCTGTTTTTTTGTGAATTTGATTGAAAGATTGAATTGGCATATTATCTTTTATTACAGTGACTGTTCTTTTTGCATATCACAGTGTCTTGGTGATAGCTGCAGAAAAAGAAAGGTACACACACATGTAAAGATGGAGAAGGAGGAGGACAATGGGTGTGTATGAGTTGTGTTTCAGTCTCACCCTGGGTTGGTAATGAATCAGGTTATCTGGTGAAGCAGACCGTGCAAGGAGACTTCATTCACCTCTTTAGCTTGCTTATGAATATTAATGCCATTGCCTGTCAGAAGGAGCATATGCTGTTGATGCATTTAGATAAAGTTTATATCAGTCTTTCTTCTTCATCAGTAGTCCACTCAGTGATATCCTCTCTGATTAATTCATAAGTGTATATAAAGTACATTATACGTAGGGATTGGATGACTCAGCTGACATGTTTATGCTGCGCTAATGTTAGCTCTGTCTTGTAGTTACAGTCTAGGAAGTTATTCTGCATTTCCTGTTCCTTCTCAGGTAACGCATTTTATTATCTAGCACCACATACTGCTCCTTTTTCACCATTCCTTGTCTTTATTTTGATCTTTGAGAAAGAAAGACAAGAAAACGTAGAAAGAAAGGGGGAGGGGGGATGTGAAGTATCACAGCCATGCAGCCAGACAGGCAGGCAGGCATACAGCCAGGCAGCCAGGCAGGCAGGCAGGCAAGCAGGCATGCAGCCATACAACCAGACAGGCAGGCAGACAGGCAGGCAGGTAGGAAGGCAGGCAGGCATGAATCAGCAGTGTGAAATTAAAGAAGTTGGGGAGAGAAAGTGACAGAGTGGAGAGGTGAGCAAGCAAATTGTGTAGCTGGACTGAGGAGTAAGTTGGGGGGGATTGGAGAGGGGTTGGAAGGGTGGTGGTGGGTGTCACTGAAGGTTGTGGTGTTTCCTCTGACTCAGCCAGGCTCATTAATTCTCTCATTTATTCTGAACAGCAGAGTGTGCAAACAAGAACAGGGGCATTGCCAACTAATGAGGGCAGGGCATGTCCTTGTGTGTGTGTGTGTGTGTGTGGACAGCCACCACCTAAGGTTGCTGGAGTGGTTCCATATGAGGTGTCTGCAGCGAATCATGGGCATCACGTGGCGTGACCGTGTTCCTCATGCTGAGATTCTTGCTGGGATACACTGCAAGAGCATAGAAGCCACGGTCACTGAACACCAACTGCGTGCTTGGGCCTGTCATCAGGATGCCTCAAGAACTTCTGCCACGTCAAGTCCTGTATGGATGCTTCATCTGGGCTGCCGGTCCGCAGGTGGTCAGAAGAAGCGATACAGAAACCAGCTAAAACATCACTGAAGAAATGTTGTATCGACCCCTTGAGACTCGAGCAAGCTGCCATCAACCGTTCCAACTGGCAGGAGATCTCCCACAGAGGTGTAGAGCAGCTGGAAATGGAGAGGAATGTGAAAGAAAAACAGTAGAGACTAAGGAGACACACAACCACGCCTTCCCCCACTAACTCAGACTTCATATGCCCAACGTGCAATAATACTTGTGGATCAAGAATTGGACTGTACAGTCATCAATGAACACACCGTTAACGAGGAGGGACGTCATCATCGGACTCGATGGATGACCAGCAAGCAAGGGTGGGTGGGTGGGTGTGTGTGTGTGTGTGTGTGTGTGTGTGTGTGTGTGTGTGTGTGTGTGTGTAAAAGTACAAGCACGCACAAGAAACAAAAAGACTGAAAATGTGTATGCACCATAAGGAGGGCACTAGGATGTGAGAGGAAGAATTATGTGTGGGGTTTGTCAAGTAACTGAAAAGTGAAAGAAAGTGCATGTGTTGATGGCTTGCAGTGTTTTATCTGTTGTCTTATTGTTTACCACATCGTATGTGTTATTGTGAGCACTGGGCGGGGTTAGACATCCCTCACAATCCCTTTGGTCCAGGTGGCACTGCCAGAATTTGCAGTTGGTAACTCTTAAGTTTTACAATGTCTTTACATTTTGACTCCTCCCTCCAGTCCTGTGTAATATTTCATCTTTCCTAAACAATGTACTATTTCAAGCAATACCATTTCAAACCTGATGAAAGAATGTCAGTTCATTTGATTTAGGCCAGGCTAGGCTGTGCGGACTCTTTCAACTCAGCCTGTCACTCACTCACCCCCATGGTCTGCAACCAGTTGGCCTGTCTGGGTGGATAATACAATTCTGGTAAATCCGATGAATGTAAATCAGGGAGCCCTCACATGGTATTTGTTAAATATGAGCTGGGCTTAGCCTAATACGTACATGCAGTTGGTTGTATAGAGATCGTTGCTGTCATTTTCAAATCAAATATTCGATCAGTGTTATCTTTTGCACAGTTCAACTTAAGTGTTTTGCTGTTGGTAATTAACTCCTACTGCTACTTTGGAAATGCCACAGCTAAATAATGACACAGCTTTTAACAATGAAAACCTACACCATGAGCAACAAGATTTGTGGAGCAACATTTCTTCCACAGTTGGCAAACTATATAGGTTATGATAGGTATCGGGAAAGGATTTCTGATGAGAGATCATTTCTGATTGACATTTTGTTCAGAAGTAAGTGGGCAATGTTAGAGACCCATTTCAGTAACATTAATTCAAAAATATTCGGGAAATTACCATCTATGTGTATTAATTCGCGGATAGACACTGATTTTCATGTTTTTTGCTGAATAAAGTGCTTGTATGTACCATTACTTTTTAACACAGCTTGCCGCACTCTTAAACTGAGTAGTTCTGTTTTTTCACAACAGACAAATGAATGGCAAGTTAAACACACAAGGCTTGCCCACACTACAAGTACAAGACAGTTTTGGGCCGGATCCCCCCCCCGCTGCCGACTAGTTCCGATTGTTTGGTGGTTCTAAAGATTATCTTGCCAGATTCTCCTGTCGTGGGAGGTATGTTAAGGGCCCAGACACACCAAACCGACATCAGAGATCTAGCGGCGACGAAGGCCGACTGTTGCATTGCCTCACGTCGCCTGCGTCTTGGCCAAACAGCTAACGACCAACTAGCATGTACGTTCTGCGCCTGCGTGAGAGGAAATAACTCTCCATACCAGCAGGTGGCGGTTTTCTATATTCGTCATTCAAAAATTAAAACCGGAAGAGCCAAGACTGCGGATATACAAACCGTAAACAAAGCAGTGTTTGCTTACCGTTTTCACACAATTCTCGTCTGATAAAAAAAAGTTGCAAATGGCACTGGCGTTGTCGGCCCTTGGTCTTTTGGTTGTGGAAGAAGAAAGGAAGAAGCGGAGGCCAAAAATAAGCAGAAATCACACTAAATACATGAAATCATGGATACTACAGCTACAGGCTCTAGGTGCTTTCTCGAACCTGTGTCGAGAGCTGGAGATAAATGAAACCTCCGATTTTAAAAATTTCGCTCGGCTCTTTCCTGTACTGTGTGTGGCCTCTTGACTTCGTCTTTTGCTTGCTTTCGTAACTTCCGTAAGTGTTGCCAGATACAGCTGATCGTTTCCCGCCCAAAAGGTGCCCAAAAACCGCCAGAATGCACAAAAAACCGCCCAAAATATAAAATCAGTATTTAGCTCAGTAATGTTATTTAATTGCCATACCGTACACCGTAGAAACAATTTACACTGACAGCCGAAGCACACGCAAAATAGCCTAACTCTTATAACGACAAACTACAGCACCGCAAACCACAGCATACCGATTTTAGGTGCTACCGCCGCCCTCTGGACAACATATTGTAACGTGCATGTATAAGAAGACACGTTGGCCGCTGGCTGGAGGGTCTGACCCTTTAGTCGAGCGGTTAACGATGTCTCCTGCGGTGCGGGCGATACGGGTTCGCGTCCCGGCCGTAGCAGTTCCTGTGGTTGCGTTATCCCCCCGAATTCGCTACAATATAAATACTGCATGAGTCAACAAATGACTTCGCCATGATGCTGCACATCTCTCTGCTCATCGGGAAGCGGCAAGTCAGACAGAACCAAACAACTACAGACAACTATCGTTTTTCATGTCAATGCAGCAACAATGTATTGCGCTCAAATCTATGTCCCTCTTTACAAAAGCACAAACACGCACAGAGCGCGTTCAGTGCGCTCAAGCGCACGCACACACTGCACTTTTACAGGGTAGATTAAAATTATTTAAAAGATTTTGAATAATTAATAACCCATATATATTGGGAGAAGGATGCTGAATATGGAGCTGCCAGGGAAGAGGAGAAGAGGAAGGCCAAAGAGGAGGTTTATGGATGTGGTGAGGGAAGACATGCAGGTGGCTGGTGTGACAGAGGAAGACGCAGAAGACAGGAAGAAATGGAAACGGATGATCCGCTGTGGCGACCCCTTACGGGAGCAGCCAAAAGTAGTAGTAGTAGATGTGACGTTCTCTACAATTCCTGATTATACCGCCAGGTGGAGATTCATGTTATAACATGCTGTTGCGCGGTAATACTGGGTCTTGCCGGAAGTACTCGAAGAATAAGAAAATACTTGGAAAAGGAAAGTGAACTAGAAAAATGCTTTTTCACAGAAAAAGCGTGTGAATGCTGAGCTGCTGAAAGAAATCGCGAAAGCATTGCTGAAAATGGATAAATAGGGAAAAGTCAGAAAGTCACTAGCCTACCTGAAATACCTGGAAACAAATGTGAAATGGCTGAATATTTTAAAAGTTTTAAAGGTATAAAAAAACTGAAAAATTTGCCATAATGTGCTGAATACATAAATAGTTTGATTGTTAAATGGTTTCTGTAGTTTAAAGTATGAAAAAGTGGAAGTGGTGCAAAGATTTCAAAGTGCTCCCAGTCCCATTACAAACACACACAACAAGGCTGTAACAAAACTTGCAAGCATTTGCAGCAATGGTTTATGTATGGAAAAGGTTTGAATATGTGACCCCCGCTGGTAAAAGAGTCCCCAAGTAGGCCTAGGTCATTGACCTGCAAAACCTGACCTGAACATTGTTCTTCTAAAAGAAGAAAAAAGAGCTACAGTACATCAGAAGAAATGGTCTTTATTTGTTATGACAGCAGGGGTAGAATGAGAGGAGAGGTAGAATGAGAGGAGGAGGGGTAGAATGAGAGGAGGGGTAGTGATGAAGATGAAGATTGATGAGGAGGAAGGGTAGTGATGAAGATGAAGAGTAGCGACGAAGAGGAAGGGTAGTGGTGAAGATGAAGAGTAGGAAGGAGGGTAAGAAGGTTGTTGGGAAGGGAGGATAGCAGGGAGGTTGTATGAAGGAAGGTAGGAAGGTTGTATGAAGGAAGGTAAGGTTGTAGGAAGGAAGGTAGGAAGGAAGGTAGGAAGGTAAGAAGGTTGTAGGAAGGATGGTAGGAAGCAAGGTAGGGAGGAAGGAAGGTAGGAAGATTATAGGAAGGCAGGAATGTTGTGGGAAGGAAGTTATGAAGGAAGGTAGAAAGGAAGGTAAGAAGGTTGTAGGAAGGAAGGTAGTAAGGTTGTAGGAAGGTAGGAAAGACGGTAGGAAGCAAGGTAGGAAGGTTGTAGGAAGAAGGCAGGAAGGAGGTTAGGAAGGTTGAAGAGAGAGGAAGAGCAGTTAAGAAGTGGCAGAAGCTGATCAAATCTACCAGGTGTTGAGAGTTGACAGTAATTAGGCTGGCAGTTGAGTTTCAAATTGATATGTGATGGCACAATAGGACTGAACGTTCTAACAGGCAAAGTGTATGGCAGAATTGCTAAATTTTAGAGCTGGTTTGTTCAAAAACTATAAAATATTTAAAAAATCTGAATAGGATTCTTAAAGAGCTGAATGTCCTGAACTGTTTAAGCTTTAAATGGGGTTTCTAGCTCAATAAATGAAGGAGGCGATACCGTTCAAAGGTGATGAGGGTTTCAACCTTTCCCCAGAGACTTCCATTGTTTTGAAAAAGTAGAAAAAGCAGAAAAAGCTTAATATGTCTAAAAGTATACAAGATTTTAAAAAAGGAAATGTGAGCCTTAATGGGCTTAAAGAGATGAACATTTTGATACCTGAATGGTTTCAGTGGCTAAAAGTATGAAGGAGCAAAAGAGGTGGAAAGGTTGCAGAAGTCCCCCATTGACTCCCATTCAAAAATGGCTGAAAAAAAGTTGAATATTTAGAAAAAGTTCAAAAGGTATGAAAAATCTGAAAGGGGAGCACTAATGTCCTTAATGAGTTGAACGTTTTGATAGTTGAATGGTTTCAGTAGCTAAAAGTATGAAGGAGCTACAAAGTGTCAAAAAATGGGCGGAAGAAAAATAGATAAAGAACTACAAAACAATAGCGTGAATGCCCAGCATTCACATTAATACGCCCATTTCACGCCGTGGCCATCTTGGATTTTAAAAAAACCAAGTGGTGGGAACTTAGCCACGCCCCCTTCTTACTCAATCGGAAATCAGTGCAGCCGGGGCCAGCAGCAAACATGGTTTGGACTACCAACCTCGAGCACCTACCGTCATTTACCACAAATGACATCGAAAAATGGGCAGAGAAGGGGCGTCGGATCCCAAGGGATGTACTGCTAAAAGGATATAGCAATTGGATTGAGGGCTACATCTTTGATATTGAAGGTAATTTAGCTAGCTAGCCTAGCTAGCGTTTGTTATGGTTGTGTTGACAACGTTATCAGGATAGCCGATGTGACACCTTCCGATCCAACACTTTCAGCTGTAGCTTGTTAAGTTGCTAAGTTAAGGTACACTGTATTTGTTGATAAACTTGCTAACCTTTTGTGCTGTCATACGATTTTACAGTCAGGCCGAGTGAGACAGGCATTGCTGTCAGGGCGAGGGCATATCGCTCAATGAGGAAGAATGAGCCGCCTTACCATGTGCAGGTAGTTGGTTAGTAGCTAGGCAAAGTTCAGACATACCTTCAGGAGAACACTTCCATGATGTTTGGTAACACAATGATCTAGTGCTTCCTAAATGCACTCTATTTTTTTTCCCAAGTCCTTGTTAACCCAAACAACATTATGTCAACATTCAACATGCTTTTAGTTTGAGGATAATAATTAAAGCCTATTCATGACTTCATCCATGATTCTTTCTCTGTTACCAGGTCGATTTTCCATCAAAAGGCGCATTCTTCGGGCAGTCAACATGCAGTTGCTAAGCAGGACAGGGCCACTGCAACCATCAGATAGGGTTGTTGTACGTACTTGCACATTACATCAAAAAAGGTTACAAAGCTGTGCCACCCACAGTCAGCAAGACCTCGCTGCCACAGACATGGCATATTCCATCTCGGGCCTTGGGCTTTACACCACAACCTGTGAATACACTCAAAGTATGCAAATTGAAGCCACCCACAGATAAGATGCCCCCAAATATGTACAAAAGAAGTAGTGATGCCATCAGGCCCAATGTATATTGCCCCGTTCCACTCCCCCTACCAAGTGACCAATTTGCACTTGACCTCCAAAAGAACCTTGCTGCCATTGGAAGTAACAGCCAGATGTTAAAGGTACTGCAGGCATCGAGCAGACACCCAGCAAAAAAGGTTGAAACTAAATATGGAGACCTGCCCCTTGGCTCAGTATTGACCTACCAAACACTTAACCTGCCCACCACTAGTGATGACCCCCACTCTCCATTTCCACTTCCACCACAACCATCAAACTATGCCACAGCTCTCAACAGGAATGAGAGCATATATTACGGTGGCATGGCTGTCACCCACCCTGATGCTGAGGCACTGGAGGTCGAGACAAGGGGGCAGAGCACAAGTAAGACCTGGCACCGTGTCCGCGCCCAGCGTCTGACATCATCAGACTTCAAGAGCATAGTCTCAAGGTAAGACTGGACCAATGGCTATTTATTTCACAACAAATTTCAGTACCCTGTAGTGAATAAAACATCTTTCTAATACTACATATGTTGTGATGTATACATTCTGAAGTTGCTTTACCCCTCTGCCCCCAATATCTCAAGGGTGGCAGACTTCGAGACTCTGGCAGCCAGAATGCAGAGACCGAAGAGGACTGTGCAGACACGGGCCATGATGAGAGGAATTGAGTTGGAGCCCGTTGCAGCTATACAGTATGAGGAAGTAACTGGACACTCGGTCTCCACTTGCGGTTTCGCCATCAACCCCAACGCCCCACATTTGGGTGCCTCCCCTGACCGAAAGGTGGCGGATGACTCCGGTCAGCTTCAGGGACTGCTGGAAATCAAGTGTCCTGATGTGGACAGCTTTGTGGAGTGCAAGTACCTTTCTCTAAGACCAGATGGATCTTTTGCTCTCAAACACTGCCATGGCTACTACAATCAGATGATGGGACAAATGGGAATCACAGGGATGATGTGGTGTGACTTTTTTGTGAAGTGCCGAGATGACTACCACCTGGAGCGAATCTACTTTGATGCGGAGGAATGGGAGAATATGAAAACTAAGCTGGATCTTTTTTTTGTCGAGTGCTTTCTGCCTCTCCTGTGCCAGTGAGGAAAGACACACACACAGGGCTGTATTCAAAGAAGGTGTTTAATCACAATAAAATAACAAATAAGATACATTTCATTTTTATACTGTACAATACAATACAATATTTTCATTCTTTGTCCTTTAACTTTAACAAAACCGTTGGTTCATTTTAAACTAAAATATGTTCGGTCAACTGTCATTCTGTTGTAGCAATAAACTGGAACTCGCTACCAACTCAAATCATCAATTGTTTACTAAACTAAGATAGTGATTGCTCATCTCAAGGTGTGAGCTAAAAAATGGGACTGTACTGAAAGGAAGTTAAATATGTTTCAATCTAGCTAAGGTTTGTGTGCACTATTTTCTTGTCAGCTGAATTTAACAAAGGTTTAAAACAGTGGTCCCTGAAAATGATCTCTTTCCCTTCTTTGATAGGAGTTGCAGGATGGTACACAGCAGTACGACATGTTGCCTCCAGCAGTGTTTTCAACGAAGTAAGAAGGGAGCGTGGCTAAGTTCCCACCACTTGGTTTTTTTTTAATCCAAGATGGCCGCGGCGTGAAATGGGCGTATAAACCTACGAATGCTACAGCCGTCCTTGTGATGGGTGAAAGTAATATGACCAGTAGGTGTCACTGTTGTACTATTACCATGACGTGAAGTGCGCATGTCTGTTAGTTGTTGATTTAGACGGAAATGGAGTGTGCTTGATAAAAACATGCCGAACGGCAGTAAAAGGTCTTGTTAAAATTCTATTCCGAACGTATTCTTTATGTCGAAAACACACTGCAATAGACATTACATGGTGTCAGAGTAGTCTGCATATTAGTACAACGGGAAGCCATGCCGAAGTTTAACCCGCCGAGCGATTTCAAGTTTGACTCCTCCGCAGAATGGCCGGAGTGGAGACAAAGATTTCCGCGCTTCAGGCTCGCTACGAAGCTGGATAAGGTTGACGGGGAGACACAAGTGAGTTCGCTGATTTATTCAATGGGAAGCGAGGCTGAAAATATATTCAGTTCCTTCGGCTTAACAGCGGAGGAATAGAAGGATTATGACGTCGTTATGAAAAAGTTTGACGACTACTTCGTTCCTCGCCGTAACATCATACATGAAAGAGCATGTTTTTACCAACGGAGCCAGCAACCAGGAGAAACGGCGGAGACGTACATCCGGACATTGTACGAGCTGGCTGAACACTGCAAGTTCAGGGACAAGAGAGACGGCCACATCAGAGATCGCCTGGTGGTGGGCATAAAGGACAAAGAGCTCTCACGGCAGTTCCAACTCATGGCGGATTTAACGCTGACACAAGTAATTGAACAGGTGCGTCAGGCGGAGGAGATAACTAAACAGGTTAGTCTCCAATCCAACCAACCAGAGGCCCAAATGGCTAACGTTAATGTTATTCGACGGCGAGAAGGTCATCAAAAGAAAAAGGGCGGGCAACGTTATGGAAGCAGCAGCCCTGCAACCCACAAAGTGGAGAACGGTGGGAGATGCGGCAAGCCTGAGCACCCTGATGAGAGAAAGTGCCCGGCATTAACAAGTAAGGGCAATACATGTCGTAAAAAGGGACATTGGGGGAGGGCATGCCACTCAAAAGCTGTAAGAGATTACAGAAGAAGTCAAACAGCTATACTTCCTAGGAGAAGTGGGCAGTAAGAAAAGTCAAGATGACTGGACTGTTAGTTTGACTATATATGACATGTCAGTAACTTTCAAAATTGACAGAGGAGCCGATGCTACAGTTATCAGACTTTCAGAATGCTGAAAAAAAAATAAGATTGCAACTTCCTGACACACACTTCATAAGCCCAGGGAGAAACCTCAGCTGCGTAGGACTGTTTCAGGCCACCACCAGCTACAAGGGGAAACAGTATTAATTTCCTGTGTATGTCATAAGAGGAGAATGCAACGCCCTACTGGGCCGTTCTGAGGCTGTAGCGATGGGCCTAGTGAAGCAGGTGGAGGAAGTCGGCGGCGTTTTCGGAACAAGTGGACTGCTGAAGACAGAGCCAGTGAAAATAGCCCTACAGGAGGACGCGTAGCCATATGCAGTGCATACAGCCAGGTGAATACCTTTGCCTCTAATGCCACTGGTTAAGAAAGAACTGCAGCGCATGGAAAATGAAGGCATACTTGAAAAGGTTACCCAGCCAACAGAATGGTGTGCTGCTATGGTGCCTGTGTTAAAACCCAATAAGAGGGATGTCCGCTGCTGTGCAGACCTCAGGAGGCTGAACCGGGCAGTGAAACATGAAAAGTACGTACTGCCCACTATGGAGGAAATAATGCCATGGTTCGCCGGGTGAAAGTGGTTCACATCATTGGATGCAGTGAGCGGGTTCTACCAGATCCCCCTGCACGAGGGCAGCAAGAGGCTCACTATTTTCATAACCCAATTTGAGAGGTATGCCTTTTACCGGCTCCCATTTGGGATAATGAGCGCTCCCGAGATTTTCCAAAGGAAAATTGCAGAGACTTTGACAGGACTCGAGGGCACAGAAGTGTATATGGACGATATTCCCATACATGGAGAAACTGAGGAAATCTACGATCAGCGCTTAGCCAAGGTACTGAAAGTCATCGAAGCAGCAGGACTTAAGCTGAACAAGGCTAAATGCAAGTTCAAACAGACACAAGTCCGCTTTCTGGGTCACATCATCGATGAGACAGGAACCAGACCTGATCCAGACAGAGTGACAGGAATAGAGAACTTTCCTCAGCCCCAAAATGTAACGGAACTGAAGAGATTTCTGGGGATGGTGAATTACCTGGCAAAGTATGTTCCGGAGCTATCCACTGTGGGTCAGCCACTTTATGAGCTGCTGAAAGGAAAGACGGAGTGTGTGTGGGGGCCTGTACAGCATACAGCGTTTCACAAACTTAAAGCTGCACTAGCCACCGCCCCAGTACTCACCTTTTATGACGCCACCAAGCCTACAGCAGTGTCAGCAGACGCCAGCAGCAATGGGCTGGGAGGCGTCCTGCTCCAGTTGCATGGAGACCATTGGAAGCCCGTGGCCTACTGCTCGAGGCGGCTAAGCGACGTGGAGACAAGGTGCACCCAAATCGAAGAAGAATGCTTGGCCAGCGTGTGGGCCTGTGAAAGATTTGAGAAGTACCTGTTCGGACTTGATAGCTTCAGGCTGGTCACTGATCATAAACTTCTGGTGCCTCTTATGAACAGCAAAGACTTGGACAATGTTCCCATCAGATGCCAGAGGCTGTTAATGAAGTTAATGCGCTTCAATGGCATAGCTGAATATGCACCAGGCACAACGCTGGCAGTGGCTGACGCTCTCTCCAGAGGCCCGGAGCAGCGCTTTGCAGATGGAGCTTTCCACGATGATGTGGCGGCACACATTGTTTCTGTCATGTGCCAGATGCCAGACACACCCCAGAGAATGAAGGAGATAAAAGAAAACACAGATCAGGATCTGCAACTCCAGACAGTACCGGGCTTCATCAGGCATGGATGGCCTGAATATGCAAAGAAGGTGCCTGAGACAGTCAGAGACTTTTACCAGGTGAGAGGGGAGTTATCTGAGCTAGAGGGTGTAGTCATTAGAGGGAGCTGCATTGTCATCCCTGCAGTTATGAGAGAGAGGATCTTAGAGAGAATCCATGATGGGCACCAGGGTCTAGTTAAGTGCAGAGAAAGAGCTAGCCAATCCGTTTGGTGGCCCAAAATGTCAGAACACATCACAACAAAAGTACAGCAGTGTGCATTCTGTAGAGAAAACAAGAACACACAGAGAAAGGAGCCTTTAATGTCAAGTGAGCTCCAATCCCGGCCATGGCAGAAAATTGCCATAGACCTATGTGAGTTTAAAAAGCAAAACTACTTGATAATGTCTGACTATTACTCTAGATACCTGGAGATCCTAAATCTGCCAACAACAACTAGCAGTCAGGTAGTGGCTAAGCTGAAAGCTACATTTGCAAGATATGGCATCCCTGAAGTGTTAGTGAGTGATATTGGGCCCCAACTAGCTTCAGCAGAGATGAAGTTTAGTGAGGTCTATGATTTTGTCCATGTAACGTCAAGCCCACACTACCCTCAGAGCAACGGACATGCAGAGAGGGCTGTCCAGATAGCAAAAGGGATACTAAGACAGGAAGACCCCTCCTCGCTCTGTTAACATACAGAGCCACACCATCAGCTTCTACCGGAGTCAGTCCAGCCGAACTACTTATGGGTAGGAAACTCAGGACCACTTTACCCACTCTGCAGGACAATCTGAAACCAAACTGGCCCAATGAATATGAAATTAAAAAGGCCGATGCCACAGCTAAACAGAAGCAGGCATATTACTACAACCACAACCAGGAGGATTCTGCCCCCACTGAGCCCAGGGGACACTGTGCTCACAAAATTGGATGGACAAAAACAATGGATAACACCAGCTGTCCTCCACAGTCCCAGCTCCACTCCCAGATCTTACATAGTGGAGACAGCTAAAGGTGAGAAATACAGAAGGAACAGGCATCATCTGTTGGCCACACCCAAAACACCCACATCCGTCAGCAAGGGTCCCGACTGGGTCGATCCGGAAGAGGATAGACACTGAGGTCACCCCAGCACCAAAGACACCAGTTAATCTTGCACGGGGGACAAATGTTACTCGCTCAGGGAGAGTGGGTAAACCAGCTATAAGTCAAGTCAAGTCAATTCAAGTCAAGTTTATTTATATAGCATATTTAAAACAACCACAGTTGAACCAAAGTGCTGCACAAGCTTAAAATACAATATAAAATAAGTAACACATATGAATATAAAAATATATGTAAAAAAGACAGTAAATAAGGCTTTATTTGTGAGTTGTGTGGACTTATGGACTGTGGGATTTTTTTTAAAAGGGGGTGGTATGACAGGTGTAATGTAGCAAATAATATGAAAATGTTTCAATTGTTTATTTAGAACTTTCAGTTGAGGGTTAATTTGTTCAAATAGGGTGAATTTGACAGCGAACTGAGCGATACAAAGACATATTGTGTCTTTGCTATTTTTTGTTAATGTGTCAGTACAAGAAAGACAATGTTATTATTCCAGTTTGGAGAAATCATCTTAAGGGGGAGATGTGATAGGTGAAAGTAATATGACCAGTAGGTGTCAATGTTGTACTATTACCATGACGTGAAGTGCGCATGTCTGTTAGTTGTTGAGGTAGACGGAAATGGAGTGTGCTGGGTAAAAACATGCCGAACAGCAGTAAAAGGTCTTGTTAAAAAGAACTCATGGAGTTGGCGCCTTCTATTCTGAAAATATTCTTTATGTCGACAAGATACTTCTACAGACATTACAGACATTACAGTCCTCATTTGTATTCTTACCGCAATACAACATATTGGCGACGAGGATGTCGACCTTGAACTTGAGCCGACCCGCACCGTTTCTACAAAATGTCGGAGATCCTGCTGTTCCGTTCAAGACATGGATCCGTATGTTTGAAAACTACCTGCTAGCAATGTCTGACGAGGAGCTGCCAGATGCAAGAAAGCGCGCTCTGCTCATCCATTGCATGGGTGCAGAAGGTCAAAGACTTTTCTATACAATGACGGTTGAAGATGATAAATACGAGACGGTTTTAGCAGCTATTCAGAAATTTTTCACACCAATAGTGAATGTCGTAGCCGAGCGCTATCGTTTTCGTCAACGTGGCCAGAGCACTGGTGAGAGTACAGACCAGTACGTTGCCAGTCTAAGGGAGCTTGCAGCAACGTGCGAGTTCGGGTCTATGGAGGAAGAGATGATTCGGGACCAGGTGGTCGAGAAAACGAACTCGGCACGCATCAGGGAGCGGCTACTACTGGAAGGTCCACTGACCCTGACCAGAGCCATGACGATCGCCGGGCAGATTGAAACCGCGGTTACCGAGGCTAACGTCATGTTCCGGGGACCAGCAGAGATAGTCCATGGGCCAGACGATATTTCGGTACACTCAAGGTGGCAAAACTTACTTATAATTTTTGAAAGGATCCATGTCTGTAGATGATATTTTGGTATGATAACCATTCCTGAGTGGCAGCTGTATCACAGTTATCAGCTCATGAAGTTAACCACCCGCTAAACTAAATTGCATTTTAGACGCTGGTGCATATCCTGGTTTAGCCTCATGGTCAGGACATTTTTCAATGTTCTATAATATTGTCTTTGGTATCATTTTAAAGGGGACCTTCTTAGCTTTCATTCAAGCCCTGTTGTGGATATTTCTCACAAATATAGAAGTCACTTGAGCTCTTCAACCCGTCAATAACACAGATCTTTCTGCAATTTTCGCCTAAACTATATACTTTCTTTTAGCCCTGTGGCATCTAGGAATATCAGGGACACAACACACAAAAACTGGAATACTCACAGGACTGTAAAGATTCAGGAAATGTATAATATACCCATACTATTTCATTGTGTGAGGTGATTGTGAGCCTTAAATGAGAACTAGACCAAAGCCAGTTAGGTCACAAACTGGTCTCTATACATTTGTTTAAATACACAATCAAAATACATGATAAAAAGGAATACCATAGTGAGGTAATGAACTATTTTAATATTTTAAACAACATTGACATTTACATATACTTAGTCAATGATACATGTAATCCCATATCATTAGTGGGTATATGTAATGGTAATGGGTAGGGTAATGGGTATATGTGAATATGGTTACATTATTGTTATCAAGCTCTGGGTAACCAAGTCCAGAATCAACATCCTGTGCATCAATAGACTACTACCACAGTAATACCATCAGAATCATCACACTGTCATTCATCAAACTGCTCGTTTCTCTCATCATCTGACTCCCCAAGTTCAAAGTCCAGTTCTGGACCATCCTGCTGTTTTTGGTTACTGCAGGTCTGTAACCTGCACATGTCTGTGCATGGAAATCCATTTGACAGGCACATGCAGCTTGGCATTTTGCATGAATGCACACACTTGCATGTTAGCATTTCCAAGACCACATCTGGTGCAGGTGGGGAGCGCATCCAGTAAATGGCCAGCTTGCCTTCATCGTCTGTCCATCCATACTCAGTAGGGCTTGGCACCACAGGGTTAGCCTGCAGACAGCACTTCCATATTGCTGCCTGATAGTAGGCTCGTTGAACATGCATAAAGAGACAGTCTCTACATGGTGGCAGCTGGCTGGACTCAACCTCTCCCCTTTTGGTGCAGAAGAGCTGGTAACGCAGTTTGTTCACCTCAGCAGTGCTGCTATTAGCAACATACATCGGACAGGTGAACTGCTCAATTTTCTGGAACAGCTCGTCACTCACATTCCATGTCTGTCCCAGTTGACTAAAAGTCTCTTGACAGGAAGTGTGCTTTCTCACTATCTTCAGGGCATTCAGCTTCCCTCGACCAGCGAAGGCACTGACAGTGTCGCAGCCTGTGAAGGAATGTAAGCCAATTAGGCTGTCACAGATGCTGTCTACAAGTGAACTTGCCGGTTTGGTGATGTCGACAAACCGTGTGCGGTTCTGAGTCCCACACTTCTGGTAGATGGGACAGGTGATGTCCTTCTGGAAGCCAAGACAAAGCACCATGACATCAGTGTCCTCAGCTGTGATGATAACTGACTTTGAGCCCGCATTTGCTGCATGCAATGCATGCAGGAGCAGACGGGTGTCAGCTTCTTCATGTGTGGAGTGCAGTTCTGCTGCTTCCTCACACCCATCTTCTGTCAACTTGTAGCAGGTTTCCTCACAGGTCATGTACAACACCTTGCCATGCAGCATAGCTCTGTATCGTGGGAGTTTCCACTCTTCCACCAGAAACTTGATGAGACTGGTCTTGTTGGAGGAACTGCACAGAAATTTTCTCCACTGCTGGACGTGGTGTCCCCCTGCAAGATTCTTGTACTGGAGAGTGATGTCTCCACCCCGGTTCAGTCGTTCAGCATCTTTGATCGAAGTCTGGTGATAGACATCACAAACAACATCAATCCTCCCACTCTGTGCTCCCTCATGGAGGACCTGGGTCAAGGCTGACTCTGCCACCTGTGCAAAGGTTTTGTTGTTGCCATTCATTTTTTGGACCAGGCTCATCCCATCAATGATGGAAGTAGATGGGATTGGGATGTCTTCTGCAGGAGATACATTCTTTTCAAGCTCTCTGGCAAGTGCAGCCTTGTTTGTTTTTCGTAAGGACCCATCAGCATTTGCCAGTGCCCATGGTAGTGGGCCCAATGGGTAGGCAAGGACATCCGTCAGATTCACCTTCCTGCTTTCAGCCACCAGGATCATGTGACTGAAAAGGTTTCTATCTGCCTTCAGAACCACATCCTGTGCTTTCTTTCCATGAGCTTGTTTTGTGCTGACATTGGAGAATGTTTTCAGACTTTGCTTGGTCATCTTGTCGTGGAATTTCACAGGTGGTGGGTCTGCATGTAACCTTGTTTGCTGGAATGCTTGGTAGGCCTCTTCTCCTTTCTCAAGAGCTCTCAAGAGATCTATGGTCACATCAGGTGGAGCCATGTTGCCAGTGGAGAGGCTAACCAAATCAATCTCATCAGGGGACATAGGATTGAGCCAGTTTTTCTCCATAAGGTCCATGACAGACTGGACATCTGCTTCATCTCTCTTGATCCTTGGACTCTGTAGATCTGGATGAGACCATTTGCACCTGCCTTGACCTGTCAGGTCTCTCAGCTGTCTGAGGTACATGCTTCTATACTCAGCTGTGAGATAATATTTGGTCACAGCTCCTGGCTTCAAGCTGAATCCCTTTGTCCCTCCAGCTGTTTGGGTGTCTTTGTTCACCGTTTCTTCTATAGCTTGGTCAACAGGGATTCGGCCAAAGGGATTGGTGGAGCCCAGTTGGACTGAGAAGCCTCCTTCCATGAATTCTGTGTACACATCTGGGTGTGTGATGGGCAGCCCAGACATCTGGGCGTAGTAGTAGGGGAGGTAGCGTGCATAATTCATCCTGTCATAAGCAAAGCACCATGGGATCATTGCTCGAATGCTAGCCAAGTGTAGCATCCAGTCTCCCTCTCTGGATGCTCGGATGATCCCCAACAAGATTTCAACCATGTCCAAATAGGAAATCCAGAAGTTCGAGAGGCTGCCGTTTCCACCTCTAAGGAACTCACGGTAGACTTCAAATAGATCCATGATGTGCGTACAAGAGCTGTTCTCGAGGACCTCCTTCAAAGCATGTTGTGAGACTTCTTTCCCAAGGCTGTCAATGGTCTTCAGTGTCTCATTCAGGTGAACCATGTCATTCCTGTGAGTTTCTTCCAACCAGGACAGGAAACCATTCAAGGTCAGTCGCATGAGAGCCTCATACAGGAGCTTGTGTAGTCGCACTGCCCTGTTGTACTTGCGGCCATCCATAACACCAGCAATTGAGCCTTCTGCAATCATGCCCGACTCAATGCAGAGGTCTTTGAGTCCAGCATCTTGGAAAAGCTTTCCTATTATTGCCAGCAGTGTGCAGATGGTGTGGAATACCCCAAGCCTAACGATGATATCATGGAACTTGTCATGGTGTTTCCATGTGATCTCAACAGCCTTCGCATACAGGGCTTGGTCAAAGACACAGACAATCTTCCTTAGGCCTAAGCACTGCATGATGCTCAGTGACTGGTTAAGCACCTCGTTGACAGTAGACATTTGTGTCGCTGGAGCATTGATGGTAGGCAGATAGCCTATATTGTCGGGGATGACCGTCATCTCTCCTCGAGTCAGGATGTTGAAGCCTGTCCAGCTGCTGACTGACTGTTCTTCTTGTTGTGACATGCGTGCTAGGACCCAAAGAAGGTTTTTCTCTCTGGCAAGCTTAGTATTGGCTGCAGTATCGGCATCTGACTTTTTGCTTTGTGGTGGCCCTACCCGTTGTCCAGCATTGTAAGTTGGTAACATTGGTGGGGGTCCATCAATGCTTCTCTTCTTTGTTTTGGGAACAGTGGGCATGGGTTGGACAGGAAGTGGGTTGACTGGCTTTGCTTGCACAGCAATCCCATTGACTCTGTGAGATGTTCCCTCACCACTGACAGTTTCTTCAAGACGGTCGATATTGTCCCAGGCTAAAGTTGTGAATATGCCAGGATGGATGTTAGCTGGAAGGGCAATGCCACTCCCTGATGATGAGAGTTTCTGGAGACACAGGGCAGTGTTGATCTCTTCCATCTGTGAATAGGACACACTGTGACCAAGTCGGTTGAGGATGTTTATCAACTCTACATTTCCTGTCAACGATTTGACACTGAATGGCAGAACAATGTGCTTGGAAGGCTTGGTATTTCCACATGTCACTGCATATGCTATGTCATGGCCAAATGACTGCAGAAGGCACTGCACTCTCTGGGATGCATGATCAGGATCATTTGAGCCTGTGAGTAGAGAGTACAGGAAGATAATGAGCGACTCTGGAATGGTAGGACATTCTGCTTCTGGTTTGACTTCAGGCGGCCAGGTTTGAGGAACATCTTGACTTTTAATGTCTGCTCTCAATTTGATGGCTGCTTTGGCTATAACATCTTGTGCACTGACACTTTTCAGGGTCTGCAGCTCCCTTTTGAGAGACTGATTTTCTTTGGCAAGTTCCCTCATGGAAAAGTTATCGGGATAGAGGAGGAATTTTCCTTTCTCATCAGGGAATATCTGCAAGGCTCCAGCAAACTCACTCTCCAGGTTTCGCCTTATGTGCTTCTTGGTTGATTCCTTGACTTGGGCAATGCCTTGGGAGTTCATTGAAGCTACCAGTCTAGAAGAGAGATCAGTCATTGTCATCACTTGAGGATTGCCAAAAAGCTCCATCCTGATGAAGAGGAACAGCTCATTGTATGCCTTATTCACAGCAGCTTCATACTGGGCTGCAGCATCATCATCTTCATTGCTGGCAACCTCTCCTTTGGAAACCTCTTCTTTGGTGTAAAGTATATGGCATGACCTGTGGTAGTGCCCTTCAGCTGCTACAAGGTCTCTACTCACAATGGCAAGGATTCTGCTGTCCCTTTTCTTTGTGGCTGCACTCCTGATCTTTGCATCAGCTCGCAGTTCTCGACACTGCACCAGTACTTCTCTCGTATTCTGTCTCTTGGGATATTTGCTGTTTTTCTGACAAAATATGCACTCTGCATCATAAGTCCTAGATGTACTTGGAGCATGTCGAGCTACTCTCTTAGATTGTTTCTCTTCAGCAGAGACACAACTTTTCTTTTCTTTTGCAAGGAGGCCATCAAGAATTTGCTTCATAGTGAAGATACTGCGACACTTTCTGTGGTAGTAGATTGCTGGAATCTGTCCCTCAGGAATGTCTTTTGCCAGTTTCAAAACTGGTGCATGATTTCGTATCTGAGCTGCCCTGAGCAGAGTTCTCCATGAGTCGACACTTTGTAGTGAAACCAGCTTATCTGTATCATCAGAACAGTGGATAATGCACTCCACCCGTGGGCGCTTTGGTATTGGGTAAAAACTTGCTTGTTCACCAGTGGCCATATTCAGTCAGTTTTCACCTGCCACATACAAACAAATACATGTAACTTAGGTGTATGAACACTACTAAAACAAAGTTTACTTTGCTTCACCAGCGTCATATTACCATTATTTATCTTACATAGCCACAAATAGATACATTACCTAGTTGCTATGCAACAGCTGTATTTTGTCCACATGAGGCCGCTAAAATCAACACAAGATGAAAGTTCCTCGTAGCCACTTTAACTAATCATATTAACATATACATTAAAAGAACATGCTAACATTATGGGAAATTAGCTTACAATCTTCTCCAGAGTGAGACAAGAAGATAGATACCAGTTTCCTCTATGTGTTTAGTAGAAAGCTATCTGGCTGCACGTTAGCCTAGCTTAGCACAATAAATGGAAGTACACAGTACTGGTTATCCTTGGTTGTTGGCCAACTAAGAACTGTCCCAGAGTTTAAGCTAGGCTAATCAGTACCAGGGGTGTTGAAATGCTATATTTGTAAAAATCTGGGCAAATACACAATCGTGAGAGGCACAGAAACAGGTTTCCTGAAAGAAAAATGAAATAGCTGCTCATTTGGAAAGGTTGTCATGTATTATTTTACTTCTGTTAGTGTACCAAATAAAATGGCACCAGTGAAGTTGTGTCACCTTGGGTGATATCGATATCTGGTCTGACCCATGGACTAACTGGCTTTGGTCTAGTTAGTTTCTTAGTAATAATGCCCTTCTAATTTAAGGTTCACAATCACCTCACACAATGAAATAGTATGGGTATATTATACATTTCCTGAATCTTTACAGTCCTGTGAGTATTCCAGTTTTTGTGTTTTGTGTCCCTGATATTCCTAGATGCCACAGGGCTAAAAGAAAGTATATAGTTTAGGCGAACATTGCAGAAAGATGTGTGTTATTGACGGGTTGAAGAGCTCAAGTGACCTCTATATTTGTGAGAAATATCCACAACAGGGCTTGAATGAAAGCTAAGAAGGTCCCCTTTAAAATGATACCAAAGACAATATTATAGAACATTGAAGAATTGCCTGACCATGAGGCTAAACCAGGATATGCACCAGCGTCTAAAATGCAATTTACTTTAGGGGGTGGTTAACTTCATGAGCTGATAACTGTGATACAGCTGCCACTCAGGAATGGTTATCATACCAAAATATCATCTACAGACATGGATCCTTTCAAAAATTATAAGTAAGTTTTGCCACCTTGAGTGTACCGAAATAGGAAATTTTGGGCTCTGGCCCATGGACTAAGAGTGCTGTTCGAGCGGTCCAGCCTACGAGACCGCACCAGCACAAGGTCAAGCGGGTCCGGGGTAACGATACAGCCCCGCAGCCCGTGCCTTCCCAGTCAACGAAAGGACAGACATGCTACAGATGAGGCTCTCCTCAACACACTGCCAACTTCGAGGGGTGCCTTGCAAGAGATGCGTCATGCAACAAGTGCAAAAAGAAGGGGCATTTCGCAAAAGTATGTCGGGGCTCTAAGCATGTGAGTGAAATAACTGTTCCTGAATTTACTGTGCTGAAAGTTGATGATACTGTGGGGAAGGTAGACAATACTGTGATGAAGGTTGATGCTTCACGAGATGCTAACAAGATAATGTGTGCAGTTCAAGTTTGCAGAAAAGAGGGGGAGGGGCAGGATGTTGAATTCATGCTAGACACGGGCTCAGCTGTATCGATCCTACTCAGAACGACTTACTCACGACTCTTCCCTGGTGGTTCTCTTACTGAACCAAAGCTTAGACTTGTTAGCTACGGGGGAAATGCAGTTCCTCTAGATGGATGCTTAAAAACAAAAGTAGCATTTGGTGACCGTTGCACTGACACAAAGCTTTACATTGTGAAACAAGGTTCAGCCGTATTAGGGAGGGACTTATTCTCTGCGTTACACATGTAACTACTAGATGGTCGTTACTTCTGCTCCGTGAAGCCAGACGGATGCTACTGTTGAACATGTAAAAAAAAAAAAAACTCGGGTGTGCTGAAGAGTTCACTCACCGCGTTAACGTACGCCAGGACGTTAAGCCAGTACAGCAGAAACTGCGTAGGTTACCGTTATCTGTTCGTGAAGCAGTCTCCGAGGAGATAAAGAGACTGGTAGAGCAGGACTTAACAGAGCCAGTGGAGTCGTCAGAATGACTCTCGCCCATAGTTGTTACCAAAAAGAAAGATGGAGGTATTCGACTTTGTGTAGATCTGAGAGAGCCTAACAAGGCAGTGGTAGTTGAGGGCTTTCCACTGCCCCAGATGGAGGAAATGTATACAGAGTTGAGGGGTGCAACACTGCTTTCTACATTAGACCTTCAGAGTGCTTACCACCAGGTCACATTGCACGAGGACAGCCGTAGCTTAACTACATTCATCACACGTGATGCACTGTTCCGCTACAAAGGAGGGCCTTATAGGCTGGCGTCTGGACCTAGCTGTTTCCAGCGCATGATGTCGATGGTCCTCAAAGGTCAGTCGGGGGTCCAGTGTTACCTTGATGACATCATAGTCTCAGGCACGACAGCTGAGGAGCATGACAAAAACCTGACGGCTGTGCTCCGATGCATTGATGAGGCAGGATTCCGAATCCTGCAAATGATAATAATAATAATAATAATGATAATAATAATAATAATAAACTCCCAGTAATAGCTGCTCCCTAAGTAGTGATCAAGCTATTTAGATTTACTCATGCTTGTTTGAGCACATTAAGTGGACTGGAGGATAGCGTTATTTTATGTTGTTGCTCGAGCTGTCTTATTTTGTCTTCTAATTCATGTTGTTTTGTTTCCCTTCTTTTTTTTTCATGCTTGTAAATGAGATAATGCAACCTCTAATATAAGACGTAGCACAGTGCCATAGGACGAGAGGTGATATTTCAGGCGAGATATTTGTATCTAAGTAATTGCTTTGTTCAGTTGTGACCATCCATCCATCCATCCATCCATCCATCCATTATCTAAACCGCTTATCTTGCTCTCAGGGTCGCAGGAACCTATTCCAGCAGTCATTGGGCGGCAGGCGGGGAGACACCCTGGACAGGCTGCCAGGCCATCACAGGGCCGACACACACACACACACACACACACATACACACACACACACACACACACACACACACACACACACACACACACACACATTCGTACCTAGGGACAATTTAGTACAGACAATTCACCTGACCTACATGTCTTTGGACTGTGGGAGGAAACTGGAGCCCCCGGAGGAAACCCACGCAGACACGGGGAGAACACGCAAACTCCACACAGAGGACGACCCGGGATGACCCACCAAGGTTGGACTACCCCGGGGCTCGAACCCAAGAATATTGTGGGAACTACAGACCTATTTCATTATTAAATGTAGATTATAAAATATATACGACAATTATCTCCAAAAGGTTAAACTCATTCATAGGTGATTTGATAGATGAAGATCAAACAGGATTCATGAGAGAAAGACAAACGCATGATAATATCAGAAGGACATTGCATATTGTTGATCAAGCGAGTAAGAGAAAACAAGCTACACTATTAGTAAGTTTAGATGCAGAAAAAGCATTCGATCGGGTGTCTTGGAATGTTTTGTATGCAGTATTGGAACGACTATCAACAACCTAATGCTCGGATTAAAATAAACGGGAGTTTAACGAACAAGTTCAGTTTGCAGAGGTCGACAAGACAAGTGTAGCCCGTGGAATTAGATACCACACAGGACACAATTACTTCCGGGGTTCTTGTAGCTTTAATTTTATTGTTTGAACCTTCGAATGCAGATCGTTTTACTGAGTGCATACATTCCTGCGTCTTTCGAGCAAACAGCTCATAAATGTTCACAGATGTGGCAAGTTTAACAGAAAAGATTTTAAAAAGGGAAATAATAAATACAAAATACGGTGCAAAATACGGCAGTGGACTATGTACGTTAAACAGGGTTTAACAAAGACATGTGGAACTTCCTGAAGATCGCGCAACTTCTCACTCTGTCAGTTACCTTTAAACAGAATTAAAATGCATATAAAACCTTTACATCCCAAATACAATGGCATGGTGTGGCTTTATTCACGCCAACATTACCTTGTCATGCCTGCAATGGCGAACAGCGGTCGACGGCTCGCGCCCAAAATCACCGAACATCAACTCCAGTAGCGTCTAAATCAAACCATCTTGTCAAATTACCGACATACAATATTGTTTGGAATAATGTTACAGGTATATTTCACAAGATATTTACCCTTACTTACTACGGAGTCAGAGCCTCGTCACACCGCAATCTTCAGGCGCTCCACACAAGAAAAAAAGAAAGAATACCCAAGATGCACTTGGATAACTTGCACGGAGTTACAATAAAAGTCCGCCACTGCCACTTACTGGTCAAAACATGCAATGACAACCAAAACTATAAAAATACACTCACAATCTGCCTCACAATTTAAATACATCAAATGACATTTTACATGGCTTGACAGTGTAACAATTACATATATTAACAGTTAAACTATACTAAATTTAAGTGGAAAATCATTTAACATATTTAACAGATTTACCACCCGGCTACATACTCCCCTGCAAATATAGTCAACGTCCTCGGTGACTACGAAACATGAACTGACTCAAATACTCCCTGCAAGGCCTTTTCAAAGAGAGCAGCACCCAAGCTTGTCAAAACCGTAGAGACCATGTCTGTGCTGACTGAGACTGCATTACAGGCTGACTTTGGCAGATGAAATGGGTTTGAATGAGATCCAGCCATTTCCCGCTTGCTTTTCCTAATGGCAGGTTTAGGTGCATAGGTTCTACGTCCTGCTCCACCAGCATCCTCTGTTAGTGCGGGCCTGTCCCTGTTTTCAATATTGGGCAAGTCACTGTCGCTAACGTTTGGATGCACATCATTAACACATTCTGTTTCTGTGCCACAATTTCTCATATCTGAATAACCTTCCTCAGGTCCTTCACCGTCACTCTCATCTGTGGGTGCTGTCACAGGTAAACTAACACTTTCTGCTGCAAGAGGCAGGTTAGGTACTTGCACAAGCCGGCGAGGGATGACTTCCTCAACAATAACAAAATCAGCCTCAGGTGACTCAGGCTCATCCTCAGCTACAGGCTGTGTAGTGGTCTGTAACCTAGTTCTAGTTCTTGGTTTGGGAACTGGTTTCGCACAAGGTCGCAACTCTGACCTATGAACTCTTTTAATGGGACCTCCCTCAAAAGGTTCAACAGTGTGTGTGGTACCCTGGATGTCAACTACCTTGTAGACTGTTGAGGTCCATGTGTCCTGAATCTTATGTCTACCTGGGGGTCTGTGACGTAGGAAAACCAACTGACCAATGTCCACAGGAGGACAATACACCTTCTCATTTTGCAGTGAGATCCTCTCAGCTGCCTTCTGCTCTGAGTACTCTCTGGCTCTCTCATGTGCCTGTCGGAGTCTCTCCTGATGAACAGACAACCAATCCTGTTTCCTGTCTGACACACACTCACGCCCTAATAAAGCATCTACTGGGAGATGTGGCTGTACCCCGAAAAGCAAATAATAAGGCGAGTACCCTGTGGTGGAATGAGGAGTGACATTATAGGCATATACTACTTCAGACAGATGCTCTGGCCAACGCTTTTTTTTCTCTGGTGGGAGTGTCCTTAACAAGTCATGGAGTGTGCGATTGTATCTTTCACACTGACCGTTTCCCTGTGGCCTGTAGGGAGTTGTCCGTGTCTTTTTAACCCCATAGAGTTTGCACAGCTCTGCTATAATTTCACTCTCGAAATTTCGACCTTGGTCTGAGTGCAGTCTCTCTGGGACCCCATATTTCATGAACCACTCCCTGAGCAAAACTTTAGCTGTAGTGTCAGCCTTCTGGTCTTTGGTAGCATACGCTTGTGTGAACTTTGTAAACACATCGGTCACAACAAGGACATTTTCACGGCCATCTGAAGCTGCCTCCAACACTGTAAAATCAACAGCCACCACTTCTAGAGGTCGGGAGGCCAGGAATGCCTGAACTGGAGCATGGATTTTTGGCTGAGGCATCTTGGTCAAAATGCACCGCTCGCAGTTTTTAACCCAGCTTTCAACATCCTCGCATAGCCCTACCCAAAAACACCTCCCTCTTAGCAAGTTTACAGTGCGCTCTATGCCCTGATGTCCCATGTTGTTATGTACATTTTCTAGAACTTGGTCCCTCAAACAACTAGGCACAAGTAACTGCCACACTTCTCCATGACGTAGGTCTGTGATAACCCTGTACAACAACCCTTCTCGTTGTTGTATGCATCTCCATTGTTTCAACAATCTTTTCACTTGACTAGACAGGGCTGCTCTCTCTCTGGGACATGGCCTCCTCCCCCGATCCCAAAATGCCCTAAACTCTTTTAGGGTGGGGTCACCGGCCTGAAAACCTACCAGCTCCTCTCTGGTATAACCTGGCAGTGTGGGGGTGTTGCCCTGTTTAGTACCTGTCTCACCAGACCTCGACTCCCCAGCACGGATCTGTCTCACTTTGTAACACTCCAGACCTCTAGAGACAAGACCAGGATCCAGAACTGTTCCTCGCTCAATCAGGTTACACACAGTGATACAGTCGTCAAAATCCGAGTCAGGGTCTGTTTCAGGCTCCCCTGCAAACTCCTGCCTAGAGAGAGCATCTGCGGCGGCATTACTGCAACCAGGACGGTACTTAACCTCGAAATCAAAAACAGACAGTTGCGCTACCCACCTCTGCTCTATAGCACCTAACTTGGCTGTCTTGAGGTGGCAGAGGGGATTGTTATCAGTCAGGACAACAAACTTTGAACCAAGCAAGTAACCCCTGAATTTTTCAGCAACTGCCCATTTTAAGGCAAGCAACTCCAACTTCATGCTACTATAATTTCGGTCATTCTTCTCAGCCTGGCGTAGTCTGCGGCTAGCATATGCTAGGACACGTCTGGTGTCACCTTGCTGCTGACACAATACAGCGCCTAATCCATGCTGACTAGCATCTGTCTCAACTACAAATGGTTGTGTGAAATCGGCAAAACCCAAAATGGGAGCAGAGGTAAGTTTTTCCTTTAACTGCTCAAAGGAAGAGTCACACTCTGGTGTCCACATATTACAAAACTGGTGACCTACTTTCCCTGTTTTTTTCACACCTGAACATTTGTTGACTAGGTCATGCAGTGGCCCGGCAATCTGTGAGAAGCCTCGAATGAATCTCCTGTAGTAACTACAGAAACCCAAGAACGACTGCAGCTCTTTGGCAGTGGTTGGGACCTTCCAGTTCTTAACAGCAGAGACCTTGGAGGGGTCAGTTCCTATACCTTCTGCTGACACCTGATGACCCAAAAACTTTACTGACTGTTGTAGAAAAGCACACTTCTGCAACTTCACCTTAAGGCCCGTCTCTGCCAGTCTCTTAAACACAGTCTCAAGTCTCTCCAAATGCTGCTCAAATGTCTCTGAAAAAACCAAGATGTCATCTAGGTAGACCAGGAGTATCTGAAAAATGAGATCATTCATAGTAACTTGCATAAGTCTCTGAAATGTAGCTGGACCGTTACAAACACCAAAAGGCATTCTCACGTACTCATACAGACCAAACGGTGTAGTAAATGCAGTCTTAGTCCGATCCCTCTCATGCATAGCTACCTGGTGGTATCCGCTCGCCAGATCTATGGTCGAAAAGAACTTTGCCCCTCTCAGCGCATCAAAACTCTCATCAATTCTCGGGAGCGGGAATGCATCACGTCTTGTCTTTGAGTTGAGTTTCCTGTAATCAACACATAGCCTCAGACTACCATCTGCCTTTCTCACTAGTACTATGGGCGAAGCATAAGCACTAGAGCTTTCTTGAATGACCCCTTTTTTAAGCAGCTTGCCAATATGTTCCCTGACTTCACTGTACTGTGTGGGTGGGATTCGTCTGTATGGCTGTGTTACAGGTATGTCATCTGTCAGATGGATCTCATGTTGTACTTTGTCAGTGTGGCCTAGATCTTCATCTTCTGTTGCAAACACAAAAGAGTACTTCTCCAGTAACAAAGTCAGCTGTGCTTGCTGTTCTGGGCTACCACAAAAATTGAGCTTGCCGAGAATTTCCTGCACATCTGTCGGTGTTTCGGGGTGTTCACTGATACTCACTTGTTCAGTGTCCGCTGAGATTCTCTGGAACTGTACCTCACAAAGCTCATCACTTTTCACACAGTCTACCTGAGTCAAAACCCCTAGCCTAGTCCGTGGCCCTAGCCAGATATCTTCATCAGACATGTTCATGACTCGGACTGGAAAAATGTGATTGCCCGATGAAACCAAAGTAGGCACAACAACCAAACCTCCAGGAACGGGGACACCCACAGACTCCAGCAACAAAAAAGAACCATCCTCACTCACGGTCCTGAGTCCCCTGGCCATAACTGTAGCAGCAGATGAAGCAGGTACATGGACTACATCCTTACCAGCTACCCTAGCGAAAGAGAGTCTGTCTGTTGCATGTACTGCATGAAGATGATTAAAAGCCTCTCTCCAGTTTGAGTCAAACCTCTCCTGCAGTGTGGTGTCAAACTCAGTGTGTACTAGCTCTCTGCATTTTTTGACAATGTTCATCCCTATTAGACCTGGAACAGAGGAAGAGTGTTCAGAATCTTTAACTATCAGAAAACCTCGCTCTGGGATAGTCAGACCCATGGCTTCTACATCAAGCTCCACATAGCCCATATAGGGTATGTCTAATCCATTAGCTGCAGTGATCTTTAACCACTCAAATGCCGGGTGAATGTCTTCACCTTTCACTGACAGGTGTTCCCTGAAAAAACTCTCAGAAATTGTACTGACCTGGCTACCAGTGTCAAGTAAGCAGGACACTGTAACACCTCGTAGTTTCACCTCAACAGTTTTACATTCTCCGACTGCACGCTCTAAGATCCTGCTTCTGTCTGGAGTCTCTTTTGGTGAGCCAGCTTCCTCCCCTCGAGTTGTGTGGCTCATGACAACTGAGGGTGCGAGTTTTCCTGCACTACATAAGAACTAGGTGTTGCGTCCCCTTGACCCCCTCTGGCCTGTGAGCATTTTCTTGCAATGTGACCTATGCCTCTACACTTGAAACAGATAGGCTGACCATCTGGTGTGAACTTTGGCTGGGGTCTAGGTCGTGGCTTGGGCTCTAGGAATGTCTGTTGAGTGCTGCGCTTACTCAGTTCACCTACAGCAAAGGCTAGATCAGCGAGTGTTTTGCCTAACTCTGCTAGCTGTTTTTCTTGATGGGCTACTGCTCTCCGAACATCATTTAATGCAATACCTTGGTCATTGTTTGTTTTAATAATAGAGCACTGGGTTTCCGGAACCTCTAATGTAACTTGGTTGCTCTTTATGACCCTGGGACGATGAGACCTGCTGTCCTCCATCTCCCACAGGAGGGCCTCGTTCCTCACATCTAGAAGACTGCTCTCTGGTTTGTCCCTAACCATTTTCCTGAGTTCACGCCTGAGTGCTGCTTCTCTTAAACCCTCAATAAACCGGTCTCTGAGCACAGTTTTCTCATTAGGTATTACATCTGTGGACTGTTTCACTACAGAGCTCAAAATCTGGGATAGTGCATGGGAGTAGTCACGGAGGTCTTCTCCATCAGTTTGGTTACGGTTGTAAAAGGTCTGCAAAAGCTGTGTGGAACTGCGCTTTTCCCCAAATGCATTGCTCAGGTAAGAGTATAAATCACTGGGCCCCACTGACTGACCCCTCATGCATAGTCGCACCTCTTCCAATGCAGGGCCATGCAATAGAGATAGTATATAGTCACATTGTTCCTCTGTTGTTTGCTCTCTGTATCTTAAAACCCTTTCAACCTCTTCAATAAACTCTTCGACAGATCTCCTGTCTGTACCACACTCCCCACTAAATGCTTGGATCTGGCGTTCTCTTGGAACGTAGATGTATGAACGTGTGGGTGCACTGTTATCACTTGCTCTCTGAGCCCTTGCTTCACCATTTAACCTGGTGAGCTCATCTCGCAGTCTGGCAAGCTCTTGCATGGTGGTCTGCATTTCTTTTGTAGCACCTTCACCTATACCCATTATGCCACCTGAGGTGTGGCCATTATCATTACGTGAACTCCCTTCATCACCAGAATCACTAGACATAATGATATATTAATCTTTACTCAGTCCAGTATAAATGAGGATATTTAGTTCAAAACCTGGTTCAAGGATACTACAAGGACAGTCTTTAACTTGGAGCCTTGCTGGATCTTGGTCTTTGTAGCTGAAGTTAGCGCTGGAGTCCTCTGCGCTGGTACGGCTGAGTCGTGTGAAACAGGAAGCACCAGAACCTCTTAGATGCCCTCACGTCGTCTCTCGCTGGTCACCACCTCCACAGCAGGATGGCTTCAGACTCAACACCAACGGACGTCACCAGCAATCTTCACCACTGCCGTATTTTTTTTTTTAAGTAAAAATAAGCCACTCTGTTGCCAATTTTAAAAAAAATGTTTTAGCTACACCCCACTCCTGGTACCAAAATTATGTAGCCCGTGGAATTAGATACCACACAGGACACAATTACTTCCGGGGTTCTTGTAGCTTTAATTTTATTGTTTGAACCTTCGAATGCAGATCGTTTTACTGAGTGCATACATTCCTGTGTCTTTCGAGCAAACAGCTCATAAATGTTCACAGATGTGGCAAGTTTAACAGAAAAGATTTTAAAAAGGGAAATAATAAATACAAAATACGGTGCAAAATACGGCAGTGGACTATGTACGTTAAACAGGGTTTAACAAAGACATGTGGAACTTCCTGAAGATCGCGCAACTTCTCACTCTGTCAGTTACCTTTAAACAGAATTAAAATGCATATAAAACCTTTACATCCCAAATACAATGGCATGGTGTGGCTTTATTCACGCCAACATTACCTTGTCATGCCTGCAATGGCGAACAGCGGTCGACGGCTCGCGCCCAAAATCACCGAACATCAACTCCAGTAGCGTCTAAATCAAACCATCTTGTCAAATTACCGACATACAATATTGTTTGGAATAATGTTACAGGTATATTTCACAAGATATTTACCCTTACTTACTACGGAGTCAGAGCCTCGTCACACCGCAATCTTCAGGCGCTCCACACAAGAAAAAAAAGAAAGAATACCCAAGATGCACTTGGATAACTTGCACGGAGTTACAATAAAAGTCCGCCACTGCCACTTACTGGTCAAAACATGCAATGACAACCAAAACTATAAAAATACACTCACAATCTGCCTCACAATTTAAATACATCAAATGACATTTTACATGGCTTGACAGTGTAACAATTACATATATTAACAGTTAAACTATACTAAATTTAAGTGGAAAATCATTTAACATATTTAACAGATTTACCACCCGGCTACACAAGGATGCTGTTTGTCTCCGACACTGTTCGCGTTATTCATTGAGCCTTTAGCGGAGGCCATTCGCCAAAATGAAGGAATTAATGGAGTGACAGTGAATGGGACTGTCCACAAGGTGGGGCTATTTGCTGATGATGTTATAGCCTATCTTGAGCAACCACATGCATCACTCCCTTAACTAATGAAGCTACTAGAACTATATGGTCATTTATCTGGATATAAAATTAACATCTCAAAAACACAGGTGCTAGTTCTCAATTATACTCCAACCACAGAATTCAAGGGAAAATTTTACTTTAATTGGAATCTAAACAAAATCAAATATTTGGGAATTTACATTACCAAGGAATTGTCTAAATTGCATAAAGCAAATTACGGCAAGATCAACGATGTGATGCAAAAGGATATCGATAGATGGTCCACTCTGCCACTTGACTTCAGCTCAAGAATTGAGACAGTTAGAATGAATATTCTACCAAGGCTTCTTTATCTATTCCAATCGTTGCCTGTAGAGGTGACTCAAGCTCAATTTGATAGGTGGGATAGGACAATATCTAGATTTATTTGGGGAGGGAAGAAGCCCAGAGTAAGGTATGAAACTCTCAAAGGAAAAGGGAGGTATGGGTTTACCAAATCTAAAAGAATATTTCAAAGCTGCCCAACTGAGATATGCTGTTGACTGGTGTAGGCAAGATTACATGGCCAAGTGGAAAGTCATGGAAAGGGAATATGGTGGGTACCCTATCCAGAATATTTTAGGGGATAAAGAAGTATACAAGAAAACAAAAACCCACATGGATTCAGTCACATTATTTACACTGGAGTTATGGTTTAAATTGATTAAAATCAACAAATTACAAGATGAGATACAGTTATTGAGATGGGTAGCATATGATAGAGACTTTACTCCAGCGAGGCATGACACAGTTTTTAAACTGTGGGTTAACTGGGGAATCACAGAATGGTGCACTCTAGAGGAAAAAGGGGAGATGGAGAGTTTTCAGGGTATGAAAGACAAGTTTGATTTGGAGAATCATGACTTCTTTAGATATTTACAATTAAGGGATTATTACAACAAACGTATCAGGAGAGGACCCTCCATGGAGGTGAACAGTGTGATTCAAATTATAATCAACGCATATAAAGGGAGAAAATCTAGGACTATATCTGTACTATATCAAGCTCTCACAACTAATAAACACTCAACTACATATATAAAAGAAAAATGGGAATTAGAATTTGGCACAGAAATTACAGAGGAGGACTGGCAGAATATGTGGAAAGTTCGTCAATCCTCCACTAGTTCGCGGATATGGAGGGAATTCTCCTGGAAAAATCTGATACGTTTTTTTATTACACCAAAAATCAAAAATAGATACTCCAGCACCAAACTGTCATGCTGGAGGAAATGTGGAACAGAGGATGTAGACCACTCGCATATATTTTGGAAATGTAATAAGCTAGCGATGTTTTGGGATATGGTTCATGATGTAATACAAAAGGTACTTGGATATGACTTCCCTAAGAGCTATATGACCCTCTATTTCTGTAATTTTAAAAACGACGATATAGGGCCAAGTGATAGATGTTTGGTTAAGATACTGCTGATTGCGGCTAAGAAGGCAATAACAAGAAAATGGTGCCAGGTGGACGCCCCCACACAAGGACAATGGATGGAAATAGTGGAAGACATTTATACAATGGAAAAACTGACTCATCGATTGAGACTTACAGTACCTCGGATGGAAGACCAGAGGAAGAAATGGACACGGTTTAAGGAGCAAACACGCGACAACATAATTCATGACAACACTTAAGACTGGAAAGTTAGACCCACAGGAAACTCATGTAGTTCATTTTTTTGTGTGTTTTTTTGTTTGTTTGTTTGTTTTGAGTTGCCCTGTTGGGCTTGTGTGCAAGTAAATGTAGATAATTCAATGTTTACTTCTGAATACGGATGCCATGTTTGTATTGACCTAAAAACTTCAATAAAAACTAAAGTGATAAAAAAAACACCTTTTTGGATTTTGAAGTCATCCTGTGTCTGTCTGCCTTGGGTTTCGCCACACGGGTCGGGTTCTGTTGCGCGAGCATAACAGAACGTCGTAGCCATTATGGACCCAGGCAAACCCAAGGGGCAGACGGTCCCTGTGACGCCCCAGAGCCCCGTCCCCGTAGAGGCAGTAGTAAGAAGTCACAACTGCCAACTTGCCTCTCTCCACTCAGAGCTTACTACTGCCCTCACCCATGTCACCGGAGAGATCAGCGATCTTCAGTCCGGCTCCCAGGCCGCGACGAGCGCGTTAGACGCCCTCTCCGCGCAGATCGCTGCACTCACAACAGCAGTCTCCAGGATGAGCGACCACCCTGCTCTGGCGCCGGTCCCTGCCCCCAGCTCGACCTCCGGTTTCCCCGTTCCTGGTCCCGACGTTCCCCCTCCTCCGAGTCAACCCCAACTGGACCCCCGGTTCGAGCCTAACCTTCCCTGCCCCAAGGCCTTCGGTGGGGAGTTCGAGCTGTGCAGGGGTTTCCTTGGTCAGTGTGAGCTCCTGTTCAAACACCAGCCAGCCAGGTATAGGACAGGAGAGACTAAGGTAGCCCTTGTTATGTCCCTCCTCACCGGCAAAGCCCTCAGCTGGGCCATAGCGGCGGTTGGCCATACCGAGCGGCTCGCCTCGGACTATGGTGCCTTCCGCCGCGAGTTCAATCTGGTGTTCGACCACCCAGCTGACTGGCAGGATGCTGCCAGCCGCCTCCATTCCATCCAGCAGGGAGCCAGGTCGGTGGCAGATTATTCCTTGGAGGTGAGGATACTCGCGGCAGACAGTGGGTGGGATGACACTGCGCTCAAGAGCGCGGACAGGAGGGGGTTGAGCGAGCCCATCAAAGATCTCAACGTTCGGGACCGCCCTGCCTCCTTCAACGAGCTCGTCACCCTCGCCCTCCTGATGGACGAACGGCTGCGGGAGCGGCGCCAGGTACGCGCTCCGCGCACTGGCCCCTCCCATAGACCAACCCCCATCCGTTCTACCGGTGCCTTCCCTGGGTCAGCGTCCCGTGGGCTCGCTCCACCCTCACACTCCCCCTCGCAACCCTGGGTGGCTTCTGGATCCAGGCCGGAGGAGGAGCCCATGCAGTTGGGTCGGTCACGGCTCCCGCTGGAGGTTAGGGAGCAGAGGATGCGTGACCACCTCTGCCTCTACTGCGGGAGGTCGGGCCACTACATCAAGGCCTGCCCGACTCACCCAAAAGACCTGGCTCACTAGCGAGGGGTGTCCTAGTGAGCCTGACGACCCTTCCTCAGCCCCAGCCCAAGAAGGAGCACAACCAGCTTTTCCCGGTCACTCTCACCTAGGGTAACGACTCACTCTCTATTGGTGTACTCCTGGATTCGGGTGCGGACGAGTGTTTGATGGACATCTCGCTGGCCCGGCAGGCCGGCATTCCACTCATCCCCCCTAGACACACCCCTCACGGCCCAAGCCCTAGATGGTCGTTCACTTCGTAAGATCACACACAGCACTGCTTCCCTCACTCTTTCGGGTAATCACGTGGAAACTATACGTTTTTGGTTTTGCGCGCCCCTGGTGTTAGGAAGACCGTGGTTGGAACGACACGATCCCCACATCTCTTGGTCTACTGGGCGGATTTTGGGTTGGATCGTTGCGTGTCATGCCAACTGCCTTCGCTCCGCCCACTCCCCGTCCAGCGGCCTCAGACCCATGCCTCCTCCCACGGATCTCACTGGTGTTCCTCCCATTTATCACGATTTAGCCCCTGTATTTAGTAAGGACAGTGCACTTTCCCTCCCCCCTCACCGTCCCTATGATTGCGCCATAGATCTCTTTCCCGGGGCCGCCCTTCCCACCGGTCGGTTGTATAACCTCTCCGTCCCGGAGAAGGAGGCTATGCGCAATTATATCAGAGCGTCCCTGGCCTCAGGAATCATAAGGCCCTCGTCCTCCCCGGTGGCAGTGGGCTTCTTTTTTGTGGCAAAGAAGGAGGGCAGCCTGGGGCCTTGCATAGATTATCGAATGTTAAATGACATCACGGTGAAAAATAAATATCCACTCCCCCTTATGAGTTCCACGTTCGAGCCACTCACACCACGGTGTTCACCAAGCTAGACCTGCGCAGCGCGTACCACCTGGTGCGCATCCGGGAAGGGGATGAATGGAAGACGGCCTTCAACACCCACCTAGGGCATTTCGAGTACCTCGTTATGCCCTTCGGCCTCACCAACGCCCCGGCCGTCTTCCAGGCATTGGTCAACGATGTGCTCCAGGACATGCTGAAAACGTCCGCGGTGGTGTACCTGGATGACATCCTCGTGTTCTTCAGGACTGAGGAGGAACACCACCAGCATGTCTGCCTGGTCCTCCAATGGCTGCTGGGGAACAGGCTCTTGGTGAAGGCCGAGAAGTGTGTGTTCCACTCCGCCTCCGTGGAGTTCCTTGGCCACATCGTGAAGAAGGGGCTCGTCCACACCGACCCCAGGAAGACCCGGGCCCGCTCTGTTGCGAGCTACAGAGCGGGCCCGGCGCAGCGCCAACCGGCGGAGTGCTGGCCCCAGCCTATCGACCTGGCCAGAGGGTATTGCTCCTGGCCCGGGACCTGCCCCTCCCTACCCTCAACCGGAAGCTGGCTCCCCGCTACGTCGGTCCCTACACCATTGACCGCATTGTCAACCCTTCAGCGGTGCATCTCCATCTCCCTACCTCACTCAAGATCCATCCCGTTTTCCATGTCTCTCACCTCAAACCGGTAGCCTCCAGCCACCCTGTCTCCCCCTGTTCAAGCTCCTCCACCTCCCAGGGTCCTCAACGGTGGTGACATGGTCTGGGATGTCGACCGGCTGCTCGCCGTACACCGCCGGGGGCGTGGGTACCAATACCTGGTGGACAGGGTTGGCTATGGGCCAGAGGACCGCAGCTGGGTTCCCCGGTCCTACCTGGCCGACCCCGCACTTCTGGAGGAGTTCTATCGGGCCCATCCCAACGCCATCGGACGGTCGCCCGGTGTCTCCCGTAGGAGGGGGGGGGGGGGTCCTGTTGTGGTTACACCGCCCCGAGCTGCCTCCCTGGCACGTTCAAGCCACTCCCCCAGCTCGGACGTGCCGGAAACATCCGAGCGCTCGGCTCGCGCTTTGAGGAGACGAGCGCTGCACTGCACCAGGTGTTTGCCATCATCCATCAGGCACACCTGCGGCAATCAGGCAGCCCTCTACAATAAGTCTCCCAGAACACCACTCCGTGCTTCGACGTACTGAACCCTGCGGTAAAGCTCTGACAAGCCCTCCAGCGTTCCTTGCATTCTGTTTATTCCCCAGTGTCTTATCTTCGTGTCTCTCTGTTTCCTCCCAAGACTCTCCCTCCGCGACTTCCTCGTCCCCAACGACCTTCACGTTTTTCCCCGGACCTCTCCTGCGATCTCCCCCCTTGTCCCTCTACCTGGACCCCTCCTTTCGGACTCGACTTCCCGGATCTCGGACAACCCCTCTTGGATCACGGACTGGACTTTCTTGCCAGGTGCACGCACATTATTTCAACACCTCCTGGTCATTTACATACCGCACCACACATAGGCTAAGAACACTCACACATAGTTATACACGCAAACCACGGGATACCACACATAGTTTATTCACACACCCCACTAACAGAACGTTTTTCGCACCATACATTCCCCTCCCACAATAAAACCACCTTTTTGGATTTTGAAGTCATCCTGTGTCTGTCTGCCTTGGGTTTCGCCACACGGGTCGGGTTCTGTTGCGCGAGCATAACACTCGTCCCCATTTGGAGCATACGTAAATGTAAAATAAACTTGTATTCCATCAATAGATCTGTTCACTAGAATAAATCTGACTTCAGCATCTTTGTGGATTTGAGTTTATGTAAAGTTAACCTGTCTATGTATCAAATAGATACTCCTCTTTCTACCTGATTGCTGTGATGAGTAAAATACTTTGTCTGGCTGGGATTTTTTTTAGTTTCTCATATTCTCTTTCTGACAAGTGGGTCTCTTGCCAAATGCTATCTGAGTGTTGGTCCTTTTTAACTGATTAAGAATTTTCTTCCTCTTTATAGGACTATGAAGACGTTTGACATTGTAACTTGTGACTTTAAGTGATCCCACGGCTTAGTTAGAATTAGGTAGCGTATTAGTTTTGCCCTTGAGTAATGTGATGGAAAGGAAAGTGTGGAGGAGAGAGTTGAAAGTGGGACGTAGTATCGATGTGTGTGATTGGTTGGGCGTCCGTACAGACACAACTGGCCGTGTCTACGGGTGGGAAGCCGGATGCGGGTATGTGTCCTGGTCACTGCACTGGTGCCTCCTCTGGTCGTTCGGGGCGTCTGTTCGGGAAGTTATAGTTTTTTTTCCATCTTTATCTTCAATAAATGTCTCGTTTCCATCCTCAGAACATCTGTGTTTAAATGTCTCTTGTCTTGTATAAGCTTAATATTTATTTTTTTCTTTTAACAAATCAGCAGAGTAGGCCTGTTGTCATATGACTCAGGCTCATTGAGACATCAAATTATTAATACTGTTTTCATCTTACAACCTAACAGAGTAGGCCTGTTATCATCTGATTCAGGCCCATTGAAACAACAGCATATTAGTACTGTAGTAATCTTACATCTGACATCCACATGGACATCATATAAAGTTGTGAACACTGTTTTTTGATAGATAGTAGGCCTATGCGTTATTTTGGTTCTAACAGTGACATTTTTACTGGGTCTGTACTATCCTGTTCATTCATAAACTAATAACACAATTTTTTTTGTTTTTTTGTTTTTGTTTGGGTTTTTTTGACAGGCAGTATGTGTGTTATTTGGCTCACACAGTCCCAATGGCTTCTGTCTTACATTTTTCACTGAGTCTGTACCATCCTGTTCGTTCATAAACCAATAACACTTTTTTTTTGTTTTTTTTTGACAGGCAGTGTGTGTGTTATTTTGGCACACACAATAACAATGACTTCTTCCTTCCATTTTTTTTTTTTTACTGAGTCTGTGCCATCCTTTTCATTCAGAAGCGAATGGCCACTTTGGGCTTGCATGCCTGTGACCAAGGATGGGATGTCAGGTGTGATGCTTGTGACAGCCAGCCTAAAGTCCTGGTGTACATGGAGTCTGTTGCGGGCTTTTGTTTTTATTGTTACAAGGCCATTGAAGGCTGTCTCAGACACATATGTAGTGCTGAATGAATGGCAGAATAACCCTTGTAATTGTGTTTGGCCAGTCTGGGTGCAACAGCGTGCCCTTGGACTATCCAACACTTTTAGTGTCCATTCTCCTGGAAATATTTCTTTGACACCGAGTCGGCTTGAAGGTCAGCAAGCTCAACATCACAGCCGACGTATTCCACGTCCTCGAGGCTGGAAGTGTAGGGGTCCATCACCCATGATTCATTTGATAAGTACTCGTCAACATCGGCAAAATGGGACTTAATTTCCTCCCGAAGCAGGTTCGTGTGCCGCGTAAACACAGTGCGTAAAGTCGCGCCACCAGACTGTTTCATCAGCAGTGGAAATGACTGTTGCTCCCCTTTTGTCATATTCCCAACTCTGTACTCCAGTTTGCACACAAAAGCGTCGAGAGCTTCTTTGCACTGCATGATGTTTGATTCAGGGCCTTGCATCCGTTTGTTTGTCTCATTGTGGAGAGTGAAAGTGTCTGCTAGGTATGCTATTTTGATCCAAAACGCATCCGCCAGCTGTTCACGCGCAGTGATCGATAAGACCACAATCGATCGAAAATAGTAGTTTTGACAAGTGCCACCCTAATTAAATGGCTGGCCCCAGCTGGCCCCCCAGTAAAAAAAAGTCCTGGCTAAGCCCCTGGTGGTCTTGCAAGAATTAGATTATTTTTTCCTGCAGTTCCATATGTAGCCCGTGGAATTAGATACCACACAGGACACAATTACTTCCGGGGTTCTTGTAGCTTTAATTTTATTGTTTGAACCTTCGAATGCAGATCGTTTTACTGAGTGCATACATTCCTGTGTCTTTCGAGCAAACAGCTCATAAATGTTCACAGATGTGGCAAGTTTAACAGAAAAGATTTTAAAAAGGGAAATAATAAATACAAAATACGGTGCAAAATACGGCAGTGGACTATGTACGTTAAACAGGGTTTAACAAAGACATGTGGAACTTCCTGAAGATCGCGCAACTTCTCACTCTGTCAGTTACCTTTAAACAGAATTAAAATGCATATAAAACCTTTACATCCCAAATGCAATGGCATGGTGTGGCTTTATTCACGCCAACATTACCTTGTCATGCCTGCAATGGCGAACAGCGGTCGACGGCTCGCGCCCAAAATCACCGAACATCAACTCCAGTAGCGTTACGGAGTCAGAGCACTGTCACACCGCAATCTTCAGGCGCTCCACACAAGAAAAAAAGAAAAAATACCCAAGATGCACTTGGATAACTTGCACGGAGTTACAATAAAAGTCCGCCACTGCCACTTACTGGTCAAAACATGCAATGACAACCAAAACTATAAAAATACACTCACAATCTGCCTCACAATTTAAATACATCAAATGACATTTTACATGGCTTGACAGTGTAACAATTACATATATTAACAGTTAAACTATACTAAATTTAAGTGGAAAATCATTTAACATATTTAACAGATTTACTACCCGGCTACATACTCCCCTGCAAATATAGTCAACGTCCTCGGTGACTACGAAACATGAACTGACTCAAATACTCCCTGCAAGGCCTTTTCAAAGAGAGCAGCACCCAGGCTTGTCAAAACCTTAGAGACCATGTCTGTGCTGACTGAGACTGCATTACAGGCTGACTTTGGCAGATGAAATGGGTTTGAATGAGATCCAGCCATTTCCCGCTTGCTTTTCCTAATGGCAGGTTTAGGTGCATAGGTTCTACGTCCTGCTCCACCAACATCCTCTGTTAGTGCGGGCCTGTCCCTGTTTTCAATAATGGGCAAGTCACTGTCGCTAACGTCTGGATGCACATCATTAACACATTCTGTTTCTGTGCCACAATTTCTCATATCTGAATAACCTTCCTCAGGTCCTTCACCGTCACTCTCATCTGTGGGTGCTGTCACAGGTAAACTAACACTTTCTGCTGCAAGAGGCAGGTTAGGTACTTGCACAAGCCGGCGAGGGATGACTTCCTCAACAATAACAAAATCAGCCTCAGGTGACTCAGGCTCATCCTCAGCTACAGGCTGTGTAGTGGTCTGTAACCTAGTTCTAGTTCTTGGTTTGGGAACTGGTTTCGCACAAGGTCGCAACTCTGACCTATGAACTCTTTTAATGGGACCTCCCTCAAAAGGTTCAACAGTGTGTGTGGTACCCTGGATGTCAACTACCTTGTAGACTGTTGAGGTCCATGTGTCCTGAATCTTATGTCTACCTGGGGGTCTGTGACGTAGGAAAACCAACTGACCAATGTCCACAGGAGGACAATACACCTTCTCATTTTGCAGTGAGATCCTCTCAGCTGCCTTCTGCTCTGAGTACTCTCTGGCTCGCTCATGTGCCTGTCGGAGTCTCTCCTGATGAACAGACAACCAATCCTGTTTCCTGTCTGACACACACTCACGCCCTAATAAAGCATCTACTGGGAGATGTGGCTGTACCCCGAAAAGCAAATAATAAGGCGAGTACCCTGTGGTGGAATGAGGAGTGACATTATAGGCATATACTACTTCAGACAGATGCTCTGGCCAACGCTTTTTTTTCTCTGGTGGGAGTGTCCTTAACAAGTCATGGAGTGTGCAATTGTATCTTTCACACTGACCGTTTCCCTGTGGCCTGTAGGGAGTTGTCCGTGTCTTTTTAACCCCATAGAGTTTGCACAGCTCTGCTATAATTTCACTCTCGAAATTTCGACCTTGGTCTGAGTGCAGTCTCTCTGGGACCCCATATTTCATGAACCACTCCCTGAGCAAAACTTTAGCTGTAGTGTCAGCCTTCTGGTCTTTGGTAGCATACGCTTGTGTGAACTTTGTAAACACATCGGTCACAACAAGGACATTTTCACGGCCATCTGAAGCTGCCTCCAACACTGTAAAATCAACAGCCACCACTTCTAGAGGTCGGGAGGCCAGGAATGCCTGAACTGGAGCATGGATTTTTGGCTGAGGCATCTTGGTCAAAATGCACCGCTCGCAGTTTTTAACCCAGCTTTCAACATCCTCGCATAGCCCTACCCAAAAACACCTCCCTCTTAGCAAGTTTACAGTGCGCTCTATGCCCTGATGTCCCATGTTGTTATGTACATTTTCTAGAACTTGGTCCCTCAAACAACTAGGCACAAGTAACTGCCACACTTCTCCATGACGTGGGTCTGTGATAACCCTGTACAACAACCCTTCTCGTTGTTGTATGCATCTCCATTGTTTCAACAATCTTTTCACTTGACTAGACAGGGCTGCTCTCTCTCTGGGACATGGCCTCCTCCCCCGATCCCAAAATGCCCTAAACTCTTTTAGGGTGGGGTCACCGGCCTGAAAACCTACCAGCTCCTCTCTGGTATAACCTGGCAGTGTGGGGGTGTTGCCCTGTTTAGTACCTGTCTCACCAGACCTCGACTCCCCAGCACGGATCTGTCTCACTTTGTAACACTCCAGACCTCTAGAGACAAGACCAGGATCCAGAACTGTTCCTCGCTCAATCAGGTTACACACAGTGATACAGTCGTCAAAATCCGAGTCAGGGTCTGTTTCAGGCTCCCCTGCAAACTCCTGCCTAGAGAGAGCATCTGCGGCGGCATTACTGCAACCAGGACGGTACTTAACCTCGAAATCAAAAACAGACAGTTGCGCTACCCACCTCTGCTCTATAGCACCTAACTTGGCTGTCTTGAGGTGGCGGAGGGGATTGTTATCAGTCAGGACAACAAACTTTGAACCAAGCAAGTAACCCCTGAATTTTTCAGCAACTGCCCATTTTAAGGCAAGCAACTCCAACTTCATGCTACTATAATTTCGGTCATTCTTCTCAGCCTGGCGTAGTCTGCGGCTAGCATATGCTAGGACACGTCTGGTGTCACCTTGCTGCTGACACAATACAGCGCCTAATCCATGCTGACTAGCATCTGTCTCAACTACAAATGGTTGTGTGAAATCGGCAAAACCCAAAATGGGAGCAGAGGTAAGTTTTTCCTTTAACTGCTCAAAGGAAGAGCCCCACTCCTGGTACCAAAATTATGTAGCCCGTGGAATTAGATACCACACAGGACACAATTACTTCCGGGGTTCTTGTAGCTTTAATTTTATTGTTTGAACCTTCGAATGCAGATCGTTTTACTGAGTGCATACATTCCTGTGTCTTTCGAGCAAACAGCTCATAAATGTTCACAGATGTGGCAAGTTTAACAGAAAAGATTTTAAAAAGGGAAATAATAAATACAAAATACGGTGCAAAATACGGCAGTGGACTATGTACGTTAAACAGGGTTTAACAAAGACATGTGGAACTTCCTGAAGATCGCGCAACTTCTCACTCTGTCAGTTACCTTTAAACAGAATTAAAATGCATATAAAACCTTTACATCCCAAATGCAATGGCATGGTGTGGCTTTATTCACGCCAACATTACCTTGTCATGCCTGCAATGGCGAACAGCGGTCGACGGCTCGCGCCCAAAATCACCGAACATCAACTCCAGTAGCGTTACGGAGTCAGAGCACTGTCACACCGCAATCTTCAGGCGCTCCACACAAGAAAAAAAGAAAAAATACCCAAGATGCACTTGGATAACTTGCACGGAGTTACAATAAAAGTCCGCCACTGCCACTTACTGGTCAAAACATGCAATGACAACCAAAACTATAAAAATACACTCACAATCTGCCTCACAATTTAAATACATCAAATGACATTTTACATGGCTTGACAGTGTAACAATTACATATATTAACAGTTAAACTATACTAAATTTAAGTGGAAAATCATTTAACATATTTAACAGATTTACCACCCGGCTACACATAAAACGCACAAACACTTGTCCATGCGACAACCAGCACACTTCTGTGCATAACAGCAGTGTTTTATGCGCTTTGTCCTCACAAAGCTGGGGAAACAGTATCTTGTTAGTAGGACAAGCTTTAATGAAGTTTACAACTTTAACAACAGTTGCCAGAGTGTCACTAAGGCCTTCTGAAAGTTGTTTACTGCCGGCCAACACTTGACGATGTAGCATGCAGTAGAAAATTATGCATCCTGGGTTTTTTCCTTCAAGCGGCTGTTAAATCCCTTGTTTTTACCCATCATAGCTGCAGCCCCATCCATGCAGCATGCAACAAGTTTGTCGTAGGGCAGATTGTTGGATAAGAGACAGGAGTCCACAACCATGAAAATATCCTGGCCTGTTGTTGTTGTGGCTAGCTTCGTAGACATAAGAATGTCTTGTCTCAAGTCATAACCGTCAACATATTGAACATAAATGATGAGCACGGACTCGTCTGACACTGTTGTTTCATCCAACTGAATGGCAAAGGGAACATTCCTCAGCCTCTCGTGCAGCTGCTTCTGACAATCTCCAGCCATTTTATCAGTTCTGTCGTTGAGAGTGGGGCGGTTTTCACTTTATTGGGCTGCACAGCCTCTCTACAGTGTTCAGACAGGCAGGTTTGATAAGCTGCTCTCCAACACTGTGTGGCTTTGTAGCCTTGGCAGTTAATAGCCAACACTCAAATGACGCCTCCGTGGCTCTGTGGAAATCACTGCCTGCTCGTTCAAATGCTTTTCTGATCTAGGCGGATCTTCTTGATAGCGCCGCCTGCTGTTTCCTCTTAAAACATTCCTCTTAAAACATTCCTGACTTTCCTTGATGTTTTGTCTCTTGGTGTCGTTTCATTTTGCTTGGCTTCATGCTGTCATGAGCTAGTTTCTCAGCACACATGGCACATTCTGGCCGAGACTTGTCCCGTCCTTCCATAAAACCAAAGTTAAGGTAGCTCTCGAAATAAAGCCTTACTTTCTTTGTTGACACCGAGTCATCCGCACTTTTACGTTTCTCCGCCATGTTGTTTCATTCATGAAGTGCTGCTGCTGACTGCAGGAACAAACCAAGATGAGCTAACATTAGCTGCTAACTGAGGAGCTACATGGCAACGCCGCCCACTCACAGTTTGATAGCGCAGATTGATGGGTCACAGAGGTGTGGTTACTAGGTGTAGCCCAAAGTCTTTTTTTTTTGGGGGGGTAACATATATCTTTTTAAATATTTTTATGAACAGACTTTTGTATAGAATAAATTATCCAGTAAGTGAGTTATCATGCTTTTATTTAACATGTGCACTTGCCAACTTCAGAGCAGAAAAGCCTCGCGCACCCCTGGGCTCTCAGGCGCCGCCCCCAAGGGATGCGCGGACCCCAGGTTGGGAACCACTGCTACAGGGATACGCCCTTTGTTCATTACAGCAGGTTTGTATACACATACTTACATCAAATCCACCCCTATAAACTAACACACACACACACACACACACAGAGAGTACCAAAGCGCGCGGGCATATCGACATGCAAACGTACAAACAACCACAAGGGATTTGCATATTCTGTTAGCCTAGCCTTTAATAAGAAATAAAAATACCCACATCGTCCGTATGGATTAACATTTAGAAAGTTGTCGCTATAGACTTGTTAATGGGTTACATGTATAAAATAAGGATACATTTACTTCCAGTCACTTGCCCGTATCAGTTGATGGCATGATCTTTTTCTTTACAGTCCATCGCTTTGGCGGCATCCACGAACTCTTTCTCCTCATTGTTGTGGGAAATGCGGAATCTAGCGGAAGAGTATTCCATAACGGACTCCTGGTCTTCCTTGGAGAATCTTCCTGACGTCCGTGAAAGCGGCTCTGGCTTTAGCGACGTTGGCTGTGTAGTCCGGAAATATGGCGATTGAATTGCCATTGTAGTTGAGTTGGCCACCCCGAACACGGGCCTTCCTCAGGATGTCCACGGCGTCCCTGTCATTGTGTAATTTTGCAATGATCACACGCGGCTTGTCTCCCGGTTTTCTCTGTGTCAGACTTCGGTGTGAGTGCTCGATCTGTACATCTTTGTCCATCTGGAACACTTCCTTAAGAAGTTTGGAAACTGGAGGGCTTGATTCTGGTTGCTCAGCGACCCCCATTTTCCGTGTTGACATTGTCATCTCTGAGGGCAGGAATACCGGCTCAGCTAGACTCATTTCACGTGCACTTCATCGGTGTTGCTGTAACCGGAATTTTATTTATGTATTTATTTTATTTTATTTCTTTTTTTTGCGGCGCACTCTAATAGAGCACAGTGTTTCTGTAGTCTGCGGTGCACTCTAATAGACCACAGGTCAACACGACAGCGCCATCTAGTTGTGAATTCAATTTAAGAGCACATACACATAATCTTGGCCTAGGCAATATTCTAACACCCCCCCTTGCTTTATCCTGTACACATCAGTCACAAAACATTTACATCCCAAACATATCTTACAATTTTTTCAATCCTGAATTTCGTTACGGGCTTGGTCATGACATCTGCAACCATATCTGCTGTTGGACAATATTCAATAGTTATTTTCCCATCAGTAAGTGCAGATCGTATGAAATTATATCTAATGTCGACATGTTTGTATCTTTGACGACATGCTGGGTTATTTGATAAAAGCGATTGCACCTTGGTTGTCCTCAAATAATTTCACTGGTGTATGTTGGCACTCACTATCCATCCCATTCAATAACTGTACAAGATACAAACTTTCTTGTGTTGTTGCAGCTTCACATGTAGACAAGGCTACTGTTGCCTGCTTCTTACTTTTCCATGAAATAACAGGCCCGTTTTTAGTCAGACTAAAGCAGTACCCTGTTGTGCTTCATCTGTCATTTTGATCTGCTGCCCAATCAGCATCACTATATCCCTCAAGTTTGAGTTTTTCATCACTTTTCTTGTAACACAACTCATGGTTGATTGTGCCCTTCAAGTATCTTAAGACATGTTTGGCTGTTACTCAGTGTTGTTCTTTTGGCTCTGATAGGTATTGTGACATCTTTTTTACGGCTCGCCCACGCCGCGCCGTGGCCCGCCCACCCCGCGCCGGCAGCCAATCAGCTCGTCAGGGCCGCGCTTAGCCGTCAGGGCTGGGCTTAAGTTTGGTGGCCTCCCACGCGCCCGTTGTCAGTTCGTGTTGTAACCTCCTCGCAGTAGCGGCCACTCTTCCCTCACGGTCCTTTTCTCTCCGAACTCACCCCAGCCCTTGGTTTATGTTTTCCCTTGCAAAGTTTCACCGTGGAAGTATCCTGCCGTGTTCCCGTTTTGGATTAGCCACGAGTTTTTCCCCTTGGACTTTCTGTTTTTCTTGTCACTCATTGCCTTCCTGTGTTTGACTATTTGTACGCGTAAGGAATAAAGTACGCCAGTTTTCGGCTAACCCCATCTCTGTCTGGTGTCGTGCGCTTGGGGTCTTCCACAAACCCAAACAGTACGAACTGACCATGACGACCCCAGTCGACACAGAGAGCGTACCGGCCAGTCCGCTTCAAGCGGCTCTTATCGGACAGATCCAACTGACTAACTCCCACACCCAGCAGCTAGAGGCGGCCTCCGCCGCGGTGAGAGATCTTCAGACTCGGGTCCAGCCCCCCCATGTCTGTGTGGGTAACCTAACGAGCCAGCAGGCGGCGTTGGCGAGCCAACAAGCAGAGATCCTGCGGCAGTTGCAAACCATCACGGCGGCTCTCACCATCCAGCCGCCGGGCCAGCCTGCCCCTGGAGTCGTGGGTAACCCGCCCCCTGGGCCCGCTGCCCTGGTTAACCCTGTGGGGCTCAACCCAGTTCCCCGGGAGCCCTGCCTCTCCAGCCCACGACCATTTGATGGAGACTTTGAGACCTGTGCCACGTTCATCATGCAGTGTGAGCTGGTCTTCCTGCACCAACCCAGCATGTTCACGTCTGATGCGGCCCGGGTCGCTTACGTGACCAACCTGCTCACAGGCCGAGCAGCTCAGTGGGCCACTGCTTCCTGGTCCATGAAGGCCAGTTTCTGCCTCACCTACGACGCCTTTGAGGCGGAACTATGGAAGGTTTTCCACCATCCAGTCGGTGGCCAGGACCCTGGTGCTCGGCTGAGCAGTATCCAGCAGGGCAGTGGCAGTGTCACAGACTACTCGGTGGAGTTCAGGCTGGCCGCAGCTGAGAACAGCTGGAACGACCAGTCACTTCGGGTCACCTTCCAGAGAGGTCTCAGCGAGGCTGTCAAGGACCAGCTAGCCACCCGGGAGGAGCCCACCTCCCTCGAGGACCTGATCAAGCTCGCCATCCGCATCGACGGACGCCTCCGGGAGAGGAGGCGCGAGCAAGCCCTGCGTGGATCCCCGTCCATTCCCCAGTCGTCCAGCACTCCTAACAGGACCCCTACTCCTGCTCGCCCCACTTTCCCTGTGGCCGTTTCTCCCCCTGCGCCCCAGACCACGACGGGGGAGGAACCTATACAGCTGGGGCGCACGCGCCTTAGTCCGGCCGAACGGGAGGCCCGGTTCAAGGCGGGTCAATGCATCTACTGTGGCAAGAAGGGACATCTGATCAGCGGCTGCCCCACTTGGCCAAAAGACTAGGCTCACTGGGGCCCCGGGAGATCCTAGTGAGCCACCTTTCCTGTTCCCGCCGTCCTGCCCCACAGAACCATCTAGTTAGGGTTACCCTGGCCTTGGCTGACCAGCGGCTCACAGTGGGTGCACTCCTCGACTCGGGGGCTGATGAGTGTTTCCTGGACTCAGAGTTTGCTGCCCAGGATAACATCCCGCTAGAGACGCTGGAGAAGCCCATGGAGGCCTTCGCGCTGGACGAGCGCTGCCTGGCCAGCGTCACCCAACGCACCCACCCTGTCTCTCTCACCATAGCAAGTAACCATGTGGAAAGACTTCGGTTCTACATCATCCAGTCCCCGTTAGTCCCTGTGATCCTAGGGCGCCCCTGGTTCGTGCAGCATGAGCCACACATCGCCTGGGCCTCCGGTACCATCATGGAGTGGAGCTCCTCCTGTCATGCCCAATGTCTCCAGGCTGCCCCTAGTGCCCCGCCTCCCGACCTCTCCTCTGTTCCCCCTGAGTACCATGAGTTAGGTGAGGTTTTCAGCCAGACCCGGGCCCAATCTCTTCCTCCTCATCGGCCTTATGACTGTGCTATCGACCTCCACTCTGGGGCACCCCTTCCCAGCAGTCGTCTGTACAGTCTAACCATCCCCAAGAAGGCTGCGATGGACGAGTACATCTCCGAGTCCTTGGCAGCGGAGCTCATTCGGCCCTCGTCCTCCCAGGTGGCAGCTGGATTCTTTTTCGTGAAGAAGAAAGACGGGGGCCTCCGACCCTGCATTGACTATCGCCAACTCAATGGGATAACCATCAAAAACAAGTACCCCCTTCCTCTCATGAGTTCCACCCTTGAGCCCCTCACCCAGGCTACAGTCTTCACTAAGCTGGACCTCCGGTGTGCCTATCATCTGGTCCGGATCCGGAAGGGGGAGGAATGGAAGACAGCCTTTAAGACGCCCCGGGGTCATTATGAGTACCTGGTCATGCCGTTCGGCCTCACCAACGCCCCGGCGGTATTCCAGGCTCTCATGAATGACATCTCCGCGACATGCTCGATGAGTTTGTGGTGGTCTACCTCGATGACATCCTCATCTTCTCCAGGACCCTCGAGGAACATGTCCAGCATGTCCGCCGGGTACTCGAACGTCTCCTCCGGAACCGGCTCTTCGTCAAGGCAGAGAAGTGCCAGTTCCATTCCCCTTCCGTTGACTACCTGGGCTTCGTCGTTGAGAGGGGACAGACCCGGTCCGACCCCCGCAAGATCCAGGCTGTGGTGGACTGGCCCGATCCCACATCACGGAAGGAATTACAGAGCTTCCTCGGGTTTGCGAACTTCTATCGGAGGTTCATCTGGAACTACAGCCGCGTGGCAGAACCTCTCACCAGGCTGACCTCCCCGTCCCAGCCGTTCATCTGGTCCCCGGCTGCCCGCTCTTCTTTCCAGTCCCTCAAGGAGAGGTTCACCAGCGCCCCGGTCCTGCTCCACCCCGACCCCAAGAGGCAGTTCATCGTAGAGGTGGACGCTTCGGACACCGGGTTGGGGGCTGTCCTCTCCCAGCGGTCAGCGTCTGACCAGAAGGTCCACCCATGCACCTTCTTCTCTCGCCGGTTCCTCCCCGCCGAGGAGAACTATGATGTCGGGAACCGGGAGCTGCTGGCAGTGGTGGCTGCTCTGGAGGAGTGGCGCAATTGGCTGGAGGGGGCGGAACAGCCGTTCACCATCTGGACTGATCATAAGAACTTGACGTTCATCCGGGCAACCAGGCAGGCATGGTGGGCCAGCTTCCTCAGTCGGTTTGACTTCACACTGACTTATCGCCCCGGGTCCCGCAACACGAAGGCAGACTCCCTGTCCCGACAACACCCGAGGAGGGAGCCAGCTACAGAGCAGCCGACTCCCATCCTTCCTGAGGCCAGGGTGGTTGGCGTGGTTACCTGGGGCATCGAGACCGTGGTCAGGCAGGCGTTGCGCTCCCATCCCGCCCCGAGCCACGTCCCTCCATGCTGTTCGTCCCGGACTCAGTCCGGCCCCGGGTTCTCCAGTGGGGCCATGCCAGACAGTTTACTTGCCACCCGGGTGTCCACCACACCTTCACCTTTCTGGCTCGGGGTTTCTGGTGGCCCACCATGAGGATCGACATCAGTGACTTTGTAAGGGCCTGCTCCGTCTGTGCTCGCAGCACAGCCTCTCACCAGGCACCCGCGGGTCTGCTGCAGCCCCTCACAACTCCAAGCCGGCCCTGGTCCCATGTGGCGTTGGATTTTGTCTCCAGACTGCCTCCCTCCCAGGGTAACACTGTGATCCTGACAGTGGTGGACCGCTTCAGTAAGGGAGTGCACCTGGTGGCCCTCCCCAGGCTCCCATCGGCTTCTGAGACGGCGGACCTCCTGATGAGCCACGTGTTCCGTCTCCACGGCCCTCCCCTGGATGTCGTCTCGGACCGAGGGCCCCAGGTCGTCTCCCAGGTATGGCCGGCTTTTTGTAAGGGGTTGGGTGCCTCTGTTAGTCTCTCCTCTGGCTATCACCCACAGACTAACGGACAGACGGAGAGGATGAACCAGAGCGTGGAGTCTGCCCTCCGGTGCGTGGCCACCAAGAAGCCCAGCTCCTGGAGCCGGTTCCTCCCCTGGGTCGAGTATGCCATCAACTCCCTGGTTAGCTCTGCCACCGGCCTCTCACCTTTTGAGGTGTCCCTGGGCTACCAGCCGCCTCTCTTTGCTGCGCAGGAGTCGGAAGTGGCAGTTCCCTCCGTGCAGGCCCTTCTGAACCGGTGTCGTCGCGTCTGGGAGGTGACCAGAGCTGCTCTGCTCCGGGCAGCTGAGCGCACCAGTCGGGGAGCCAACCGACGCCGGTCCCCAGCACCTACGTAGCAACCAGGCCAAAGGGTGTGGCTGTCCTCGAAGGATCTCCCGCTTCAGTCCACCGCGGAGAAGCTGAACCCCCGGTTTGTCGGGCCCTTTGAGATCAGGAAGGTTCTCAGCCCCGCAGCGGTGAGTCTGAAGCTTCCGGCTTCCTTGAAGACCCATCCCGTGTTTCATGTGTCTCGGGTTAAGCCTGTCTCCCACAGTCCTCTGATGCCTCCGGCCCCGGCTCCGCCTCCCCCTGAGATCGTGGAGGGGCACCCCCAGTGGAAGGTCCGCCGGCTGCTGGACGTCCGGCGCCGAGGACGGGGGTTCCAGTATTTGGTGGAGTGGGAGGGCTACGGTCCGGAGGAACGTAGCTGGGTCTCCCACCAGCTCATCCTGGACCCTGGGCTGCTCACTGAGTTCCATCATTCCCATCCCGACAAGCCGGGCAAGTCGCCTTGTGGCTCCCGTGGAGGGGGGGTACTGTTACGGCTCGCCCACCCCGCGCCGTGGCCCGCCCACCCCGCGCCGGCAGCCAATCAGCTCGTCAGGGCCGGGCTTAGCCGTCAGGGCTGGGCTTAAGTTTGGTGGCCTCCCACGCGCCCGTTGTCAGTTCGTGTTGTAACCTCCTCGCAGTAACGGCTACTCTTCCCTCACGGTCCTTTTCTCTCCGAACTCACCCCAGTCCTTGATTTATGTTTTCCCTTGCAAAGTTTCCCCATGGAAGTATCCTGCCGTGTTCCCGTTTTGGATTACCCGCGAGTTTTTCCCCTTGGACTTTCCGTTTTTCTTGTCACTCATTGCCTTCCTGTGTTTGACTATTTGTACGCGTAAGGAATAAAGTACGCCAGTTTTCGGCTAACCCCATCTCTGTCTGGTGTCGTGCGCTTGGGGTCTTCCACAAACCCTAACAAGCTTGCTTATAACCCAACTTAGATCAGGTCTTGTACATGTTATTACATATATCAAGCTGCCTACTATTTCACGATATCCTGTTGGATCTTCAAGTTCACCTTCAGTATCAAAATTTAGCTTCTGTTCACATGGGGTTGACCTTATCCCGCAATCAGACATATCAAACCTCTCAAGTATCTTTGTTATCTACTGCTTTTGGCTCATCCTTATTTCTCCTTCACTTTGTGCAAACTCAATCTCTAGAAAATGCTTAAGTTCCCCCAGGTCTTTCATCTTAAATTTTGCCCTCAACATTTCCTTCACATCACTGAGTGAGTCATTGTCACTTGCAGTGATAATTAGGTCATTTACCCAAATTATCAGGATTATCCTTTCATTTTCAGTTTGTTTGTTGTAGACACAATGGTCTGCTGGATTCTGTACAAAACCATTTTTACTGAGGTGATCATGTAACACTCTATTCCAGTTTCATCCCGATTGTTTCAGACCATACAGTGACTTGTTTAATTTACAGACTAACTGTTTGTCTGTGTCTGACTTAACCTCAAATCCTTCGAGCTGCTCCATGTACACCTCACAGTTGATTGGAGCATGGAGGTAAGCTGTTTTAACATCCATTTGTTGGAGGACTAAGTTATCCTGAACAGCCATTTGCATCAAGGTGCGTACTGAGGTCATATCTGCAGTTGGAGAGAAAGTCTCCTTATAGTCGATCCCAGCTAGTTGACTATAACCTTTTGCAACATATCTGGCCTTGTAGGTCTCAGAGCTGTCTGCATTGTCTTTGATTGCATAAACCCAACGACCCCCCACACTGCTTCTGTTTTTTGTTTTTTTTTACCTTCTGTCAGTGTGGTCAGTGTAAAAGTATAATTTTCCATAAGAGAATCCATTTCTTCCTTCATAGCACTAGCCCACATTTCTGACTTTGTTGAGCTCATGGCTTCTTTGAGGGCTTGTGGTACATTACAGGCCACCCTGTAGCAGTAGTCAATACTGGTTAATATATGGTCATTACATTCAACTTCACATTCATAGTCTTCCAAGTACTTAGGAGTTTTCCCATCTCTTTTGGGGTAACGTGCCTCATGACTCTCTGGATTTTAAATTTTAGGCTCCTGGCTCTCTTTTTGGACTCTGGTCAGCCATCTTGGCTTTTGGCACGGGGGATACATATTCCTTCCCATGAAAATCATCATCAATCATTTCTGGATGTGTCTGAGTTTGGCGTTCAACACTACTTTTTGTGACACATTTGACTAGCCTGTGTTTTAGGACCTTCCATGTGTCTGGGTAGTAGACTGGGTATGATGGGCTATTCTTGTTATATCCTACAAAAATCCCCTTTTTACACCGTGAATCTAAATTTTTCTTGTCTTGCTTGTATGCATAGCACACTTAACAGTTTAGTTTCGACTTATCATATTTTCCCTTAATTTTCATTCCCTCTACAGTGTTCACATAGTAAAGACTATTGTACACTTTGATGTCAAACCTGGTGCCATCCTTGTGGATGAGGTGGTTGTGTCCTCCCCGAAAGCTGACTGCAGCTCCGTTGTCCGTCGCTGCTTTAACAGAGAAAGTGTTGTGGATATGATGGAATATACAGCGCCTTCTTCACCAGGTGACCCTCACTGTCCAGCAGGCAGACCTCCGCTTCACCTCTCTTCAGGGCGACACCGCTTGTTTTCGTCCCGTTAGCCAACTCCAAAACGTGTGTCTCTGGCTGGAAACCGTCATCAAACCTCCTAAACTTTCCGATGTCGGTGATCATGTGTGACGTTGCGCCCGTATCCACCACCAGACCTCTCGGTTTTACTCCACTGACCCGACAGTCATCAATTTTGAAAGCGGAAGTGTGATCCTATGCATCCACTCTTGTTTCGCATTGTTTCGTCTTTTCCGTCTGCACGTGGCGTCTCTGTGAGTGGAGCTCTGGCAAACACTGCACCACTGTCTCTGTGCTGGACGCTCGCCTCCACTAACGTTGCATGTCCTGGCTTTGTGTCCCTTTTGGCCGCGGTTGTAGCAGGTTATCTCCGAGCTCTTTTCTTTCTCTCTTCCCCTCACTCTCATTGTTGAGCTGCTTGTCTTCATCACGTGTCATCATTCGGGTTGCCATTAAACTTCTCCGTGCTCTCATAACTTCTCACCTTGGTTTTGAACTCCGCAAAAGTGATCCTGTCGTCACCCTGCGTTATGTGGATGAAAAACGGCTTAAATGATTCGGGCAAGCCTTTCAGAATCATAGCAATTAACAGTCCGTCGCTAAGAACCTCGTCTGCATCTCTCAGCGCTGTTATAGCCGTTTCTGCATGAATGATGTATTCTGTGACGGTCTCATTTGCCGCTGTTTGGAGAGATGTTAGCTCTATGTAGAGGCTGATCACACGTGGCTTCCCTTTGCCAGCGTAGTGGTCCCTCGGGTCTCTCCAGCACTCTTCTCCCATCATCGGCGGTTTCTCTCATAAACGGGGAGACTTTTGTCGTCCAAAAATTGTATCAATTCAGCATGTGTCTTCTTTTTTCTTTGCATCTTCGGCGACCACGCCCTCATTTTCGTCGTCATCTGGCTCTAGTAATATGGCCTCTTTAAGACAGAGCAAACGTAGATGGCCTAAAAACTTGGTTTCCCATAACTCGTAATTTTTCTCATCTCCATCTCCAAGATCTACCATCCGTCGAAGATGTCTGTACCATTGGCTTCCACCTTCCCTTCTGGGCCCATAACCTGATGACGTTGTCATCTCTGAGGGCAGGAATACCGGCTCAACTAGACTCATCTCACGGACAAAATTCACGCGTGCACTTCATCGGTGTTGCTGTAACCGGAATGTTTTTTTTGTTTTTGTTTTTGCGACGCACTCTTATAGACCACATGTCAACACAACAGTGCCCTCTAGTGGCGACATCAGTATAAGCGCACATTCACATAATCTTGGCCTAGCCAATATTCTAACAATCCGAATGCTACTTCTCCTCATCCTTCCCTCCATGTCTTCACATTTCTTCTTTTAAGTCTTCGACCTGCTTCCTGAGGTTTGTTACAGTGATTTGCACAGATACTAAGGGGGAGATGTGTGTGTGTGTGTGTGTGTGTGTGTGTGTGTGTGTGTGTGTGTGTGTATGTATGTATATATATATATATATATATATATATATATATATATATATATATATATATATATATATATATATATATATATATATATATATAAACACAGATACAGGAAGAAAAAAATAAATGCTTGCAGTACAGGCCTTTTTCATGTGTTACACACTCATCAGCTGCTAAATGGAGATATATATATCTATATATATAGATATATATAGATAGATAGATAGATAGATAGATAGATAGATAGATAGATAGATAGATAGATAGATAGATAGATAGATAGATAGATAGATAGATAGATAGATAGATAGATAGATAGATAGATAGATAGATAGATAGATAGATAGATAGATAGATAGATAGATAGATAGATAGATAGATAGATAGATAGATAGATAGATAGATACAGTGCATCCGGAAAGTATTCACATCCCTTCACTTTCCCCACATTTTGTTATGTTACAGCCTTATTCCAAAATGGATTAAATTCCTTTTTTTCCCTCATTAATCTACATACAATACCCCATAATGACGGAGTTAAAAAGGTTTTGTAGAATTTTTTGCAAATTTATTAAAAATAAAAAACGGAAATATTGCATATACATAAGTATTCACACCCTTTGCTATGACACTCAAAATTGAGCTCAGGTTCATCTTGTTTCCACTGATCATCCTTGAGATGTTTCTACATCTTGATTGGAGTCCACCCGTAGTAAATTCAATTGATTGGACATGATTTTGGAAAGGCACACACCTGTCTATATAAGGTCCCACTGTTGACAGTTCATGTCAGAGCAGAAACCAAGCCATGAAGTCAAAAGAATTGTCTGTGGACCGCCGAGACAGGATTGTATCGAGGCACAGATCTGGGAAAGGGTACAAAAACATTTCTACAGCTTTGAAGGTCCCGAAGAGCACAGTGGTCTCCATCAATCGTAAATGGAAGAAGTTTGGATCCACCAGGACTCTTCCTAGAGCTGGCCGCCCAGCTAAACTGAGCAATTGGGGGAGAAGGGCCTTGGTTAGGGAGGTGACCAAGAACCCGATGGTCACTCTGACAGAGCTCCAGCATTCCTCTGTGGAGATGGGAGAACCTTCCAGAAGGACAACCATCTCTGCAGCACTCCACCAATCAGGCCTTTACGGTAGAGTGGCCAGACGGAAGCCTCTGCTCAGTAGAAGGCACATGACAGGCCGCTTGGAGTTTGCCAGAAAGCACCTAAAGGACTCTCAGACCATGAGAAACAACATTCTCTGGTCTGATGGAACCAAGATTGAACTCTTTGGCCTGAATGCCAAACGTCACGTCTGGAGGAAACCAGGCACCTCTCATCAGCTTGCTAATACCATCCCTACAGTGAAGCATGGTGGTGGCAGCATCATGCTGTGGGGATGATTTTCAGCGGCAGGAACTGGGAGACTAGTCAGGATTGAGGGAAAGATGAATGGAGCAAAGTACAGAGAGATCCTTGATGAAAACCTGCTCCAGAGCACTTAGGACCTCAGACTGGGGCGAAGGTTTACCTTTCAACACGACAACGACCCTAAGCACACAGCCAAGACAACGAAGGAGTGGCTTCGGGACAAGTCTGTGAATGTCCTTGAGTGGCCCAGCCAGAGCACAGACTTGAACCCCAATGAACATCTCTGGAAAGACCTGAAAATAGCTGTGCAGCGACGCTCCCCATCTAACCTTACAGAGCTCGAGAGGATCTGCAGAGAAGAATGAGAGAAATACCCCAAATATAGGTGTGCCAAGCTTGTAGCTTCATACCCAAGAAGACTTGAGGCTGTAATCGCTGCCAAGGGTGCCTTAACCAAGTAATGAGTAAAGGGTGTGAATACTTATGTACATGCAATATTTCAGTTCTTTATTTTTAATAAATTTGCAAACATTTCTACAAAACCTTTTTTGCTTTGTCATTATGGGGTATTGTGTGTAGATTGATGAGAAAAAAAAGGAATTTAATCCATTTTGGAATAAGGCGGTAACATAACAAAATGTGGGGAAAGTGAAGGGGTGTGAATACTTTCCGGATGCACTGTATGTGTATGTGTGTATGTGTGTGTGTGTGTGTATATATATATATATATATATATATATATGTATATATATATATATATATATATATATATATATATATATAAGCAATATTTTTCACCTGTATAAACCCCTAAGCAGAGGTGTTGAATACTATGCAAACAGTCTAGTGGGTGGAGAAGAGTGTCAGGAGTGATTTGCAACAGAAGGGTACCAGCAAGAGTTAAAGGGAAGGTTTACAGGTTGGTTGTGAGCCCAGCTATGTTATAGGGTTTGGAGACAGTGGCGCTGACGAAAAGACAGGAGGCAGAGCTGGAGGTGGCAGAGTTGAAGCTGCTAAGATTTTCATTTGGAGCGATGAAGAAGGACAGGATTAGGAATGATTATATTAGAGGGACCGCTCAAGTTAGACGGTTTGGAGACAAAGCAAGAGAGGCAAGATTGAGATGGCTAGGACATGTGTGGAGGAGAGATGCTGGGTATATTGGGAGAAGGATCCTGAATATGGAGCTGCCAGGGAAGAGGAAAAGAGGACGGTTAAAGAGGAGGTTTATGGATGTGGCGAGGGAAGACATGCAGGCGGCTGGTGTGACAGAGGAAGATGCAGAAGACAGGAAGAAATGGAAACGGATGATCCGCTGTGGTGACCCCTAACGGGAGCAGCTGGAAGTAGTAGTAGAAGGTGTGTGTGTGTGTGTGTGTGTGTGTGTGTGTGTGTGTGTGTGTGTGTGTGTGTGTGTGTGTGTGTGTGTGTGTGTGTGTGTGTGTGTGTGTGTGTGTGTGTGTGTGTGTGTGTGTTGGGGGGGGGGGGGCACGGCGGCGCAATGGTTAGTGCGGTCGGCTCACAGCAAGAAGGTCCTGGGTTCGAGCCTCGGGGTAGTCCAACCTTGGGGGTCATCCCGGTTCGTCCTCTGTGTGGAGTTTGCATGTTCTCCTCGTGTCTGCATGGGTTTCCTCCAGGGGCTCCGGTTTCCTCCCACAGTCCAAAGACATGTAGGTCAAGCCGTCCAATGACTGCTGGGATAGGCTCCAGCATCCCCAAGACCCCGAGTGCAGGATAAGCGGTTTGGATAATGTGTGTGTGTGTGTGTGTGTATAGATAGATAGATAGATAGATAGATAGATAGATAGATAGATAGATAGATAGATAGATAGATAGATAGATAGATAGATAGATAGATAGATAGATAGATAGATAGATAGATAGATAGATAGATAGATAGATATAAATTCCCCTCTCACCCCCCTTTGTGGGGTGGTGTGTCTTCCTCAAGCTCGGGTCTTCTACCAGAGGCCTGGGAGTTTGAGGGTTCTGTGCAGAATCTTAGCTGTTCCTAGGACTGCACTCTTCTGGACAGAGACCTCAGATGTTGATCCTGGAACTTGCTGGATCCACTCTCCCAGTTTCGGGGTCACAGCCCCTGTGCTCGTATGACCACAGGGACCACTTTGGACTTCACCTTCCACATCTGTTCCGGTTTTTCCTTTAGCCCTTAGTACTTCTCTATCTTTTCATGCTTCTTCTTTCTGGTGTTGCTGTCAGCTGGGATTACCACATCTATCACTACTGCAGTCTTCAATTCCTTGTCAACCACCACTACGTCTGGTTGGTTGGCCAGCACCTGTTTTTCTGTCTGGAACTTGGAAGTCCCACAGGACCTTAGCTCTGATGTTCTCAACCATCTTTGGTGGTGTTTCCCATCTGGACTTTGGGACTTCTTGTCTGTATTGGCCACAGATGTTTCTCTATGCTACCCTGGCCACTTGGTTATACCTCTTACGGTATGTGACCCCAGCCAGGATCTTACTCCCTGCTACTAGTATGTGTGGGACTATTTCAGGGGCATCTTCACACAGCCTGAACCTTGGATCCTGTCTGTTGTGATAGACCCTTGCCACTATGGCTTTGATGTTGAGTGTCTGCTCTTGTGCTGCCATAATCACAGCCTCTATGCTGTCCTTCAGACCAGTCTTTTCTAGCCACTGGTAGGATTTCTTGATATCAGCCACTCTCTCTATGTGTCAATGCTACATCCCCTAGAGGGGCGTGATCTTCCACAATGTCTCCCTTTCTTCTTCCTCATCACCCTCTGTCCTCTGCTGCCTGAGGTGCCCACTGGGCAGTTCGTCCTGGGGGGCAATCTTCCTGATGACATTTATATGTATATATCACCACCAAAATAATTCAGTCAGTTCAAGTTCTTGATACATTAAAAAAGCCAAATAATTTCCCATCAAAACTAATAACGATGTATTGAAAACAAACAGTCCCATTGAATCAAACCAAATCTATTTACAGATTCCCTGTTGATCAAGTCAAACTAGTATTTACAAATCAACTTCTTTTCATTTTAAAGACAGTTCAATTACGCATTAATTTCCTCCCAAAATGAAAAGAATATCAGCAGAAAAGAGATGCTGTGTTCTGCTCTCACCAGAGAAAAGTCAGTCAGTTCACTGTTATTCAGATTCAGTCCATGTGTGTGTGTGTGTCCACATTGGATCCACATGTCAGGGAATGCAGGAGAAAGACATACTCTAACATCCACAGAGACACGGTCGGTCGTATGTGGATTCTTTAATGTTTTAACAAAATTGCTAAGAAAAAAATTGGAAGAGCAGGTCAACACATATTTAATAGCATGTGAAATTATTTTAAGGCATACTCATTGTGTTGGGATTCTGGCCACTTCCTACAATGCCATTAACTAGGTTTTCATAGGCACCAGTGCTTTAAGGCAGACAAGACATGTTAATGTGCTGTTTTTCTAGCAAACACTGCTCATCCACAAGAAGATGAAATGGCACAGATGGGCATTTGTGATTGCTGGGCTGTAACCTGACCTTCATACACTAACAGCAACCATCTCTATGTCTTGCTGAGGCAAAAATTAAAGCATTCATGTAAAAAAAATGTATTGACATGTTGTGTGACATGGGCTATGTGCAGAAAAATAAAATTATATTCAAAACATCATGATATCTTTTTAAGCATAGTCAATTTTCATCAAAGTCGCCTAAATATGTTTGCCATGGAGAGTAGAGCCATGGGGCCTGGAGAACACAACTCGGGTGAGGACTGAAAGCAGCTCTGAGCCAGATTCTAGAGATTAAACACACTGAGACAGACACATAAAAGCATCAGAGATCATGTCTGCCTGTTTCAGATTGTGCACATGTATTACAGCCAACAGGAGGTGGTCAGGAACTGTATATGGCAATCAGATCAGATGCTAGCAGGTAAATAATGAGGAGGGAGAGAAGACTGAGAGATAAAGGGTGACTCTTGAAAAAGGTAATAAAGAGAAGATGGAGATAAAGAAAGCAAGAGGTAGATTGAGTGAATAAGTCCCCTTATGCAGGCAGCTAAGAGGACTAGTGTGATCAATGTGGTAAGGAGTTTTCTGCTCTGCATGCATAAACTGTCCAGTCACCATCTGCATTTATAAATCAAGACAGGAATATCTACCACATTACCATCAAAGGAGGAATCAGGAACAAGTTCTTGTCATTTATGTCATGTCCTTGCATACACAAAAGAAACAAAAGCCCGTTCCCCCCCAGCGGTGTGACACAAAAGACAAAAACACACATCAAAAATTTCCAAAAACAGCACCACCAAAAACATACAAAACCAGAGAGAACAAAGCAAAAAAAAACGTTAAAAACAGTCCACTCAGTCCAACACAGTCCAAAAATCCCACTGTCCAGGAGAGCGAACGCCAGCCAGGATGACTGTCGGAACTGCTGGTCTGCATGGGCTGCCAGTTAGTTTAGCCTGCCCCACTTCCGCGTCCCATCAGACCACCCCTGGTTTTACTTCCTCGGGCGCAGCTCCGGTCAGGGCCACGGTCCCTGGGTCCACAGGACGCGGCAGACCAAGCTCTCCCAGCCAATCCAGTGCCAGCCCTCCCAGCCATCAAACAAAGACTAAACAAACCTATATGCAGACGTGGGCAAAGACACCACATGGACGGCACTGGGCAAAGTCACCGCAAATGCAAGTTTGCACCGCCATCTTCCCACACCAATGGTGGGTGCGGCTGTTGCAAACGGCAATTCGCGTCGCCATTTTCTTACATCGCGGAAGCGGAAGAGGAGGGGAGAACAAGCAATGGAAGGTGACAAAATAAAGTCTATAGTATATGTTTGTGATTGTGTGCATGTGTGTGACTGTGCATGTGTCAAATGTTACCCCAGGTGATGTGTAGACTACAGAAACTCCATAAATTGATAGTTTATATATGAAACCTATGACACAAATATATGCACTTGCAGTAGACAGAAGAAAAGATGCCCCCTCTCTACAGGTAATTGGCAAACTAGAAGCAAGCAGCAAGCAAGCAGACATTTACATCCACACACACACACACACACACACACACACACACACACACACACACACACACAACACACACACACTGAACATACTCTGCCAACAAATGCCCTATACCCGTTCTCATCCAAACCAATCAATGACATCTTGATAAGAAATCAGCTGATGTCAGTCAACTTGTCATTGCAATGAGTAGTCTAACTCATCTATTTTTCTCTAAAATTTCCTACATTAATAAAATTTCTGGTCAAAATGTACTTAAAAATATCAGAATCCGAATCATGTTTATTGGCCATGTAAGTTTGCACATACATGGAATTTGACTCTGGTTTCATGGCTCTCTCAGTGTACTTAACATAGAATAACAACACTGCAGCCAGGGTCCGAAATTAACTTTTTGGCTTACCGGCCAAGGGGACTGGTAGATGAAAAAATCTACCAGCCAAGCATATTTTTTACCGGCCAAAATAATTAGTAGCCTTTTTTGTGTCGTACATACGTTTTCAGTACATATTAATGAGAGAATAAGGTATTGTGTTGAGTATAAGCTTTTAAAAATGTGACAAGAGCAGATCTGAAGCAAAAATATTTCATGTAAAATTAGTCAATGCTTAAAAGATAAAATGTTACAAGTATGATTTCATGTTTTATTTGAAGTATTATTATAACTACTCGAGTGCTCCACATGCCCATCCCTAGTCCCAGACTACTTCTCCCTCTACAGTAGCCACACTCTGCACCGTCCATGAAGTCTGGCCTCCTGCTCCTGACCCTGACCGAGTCTTGGTGCCACAGATCAACAGCACTGGTTGGGTCATACTCCCTCGGGAGATGACAGTGTTATGTATGCACACATCGACAGTGCTGCATTTGATATGGTGCTGTTCTATTGTGCTGGGATCGATTGGTGATGCCTGCGGGCTCTGGGTTGTTTGATCGGGTCTGCCTTTGATGCTGTGTCAGTCTAAATAAAGAATGCCACGGAGAGGTTGTGTCGAGCGACAGCGCTGTGTCCTGATGTGATTTCTAAATACAATATTGGCGACGAGGATGGCTGATATCTCCCTCCCACCACCTGCCCCCTTCCTGGCATTACCTGGCGAGCCTCCGGTACCATGGACTCGCTGGCTACATAGTTTTGAAAATTACATCATCGCCTCAGAGCTCGACGACGTGAGCCAGGCTAGGAAGACGGCTCTGTTGCTACACTGCTTGGGAGCAGAGGGTCATCGTGTGCTCGGGTCTCTGGGGAACGTCACAAGCTTTGCCGAAGCTGTGGGACTTATGAGCACCCATTTCGCTGCTCCACAGAGTGCCCTCCTTCGGCGATTTATATTTCGTCAGCGACACCAACTGCCTAGTGAGTCTGTGCGGCAGTACGTAGCTAATTTGCGAGGGCTAGCTAGCTCATGCAAGTTTGGCGCGCTTCAGGACGAGATGGTTCGCGACCAGCTAATCGAACACACCAACAACGCAAAGGTGCGTGAGACTCTCCTGCTGGAAAAAGACGATCTGCTGCTGTCCAGAGCAATTACCATCGCACTACAGGTTGAGGGAGCAGCTGAGTGTGCTGCTATGCTAAATACACAGCAAGTGGCCACCTCTAGTCAAGCTGCCAACGACTCCTCCCTCTACTCACGGCTGCCCCTCGGGACGCAACCCAACCAGAGCGAGGCGGGCGCCGACTCCACTGGGGACGTCTTGCAACTGCAACGACGGCGTTCTCGGCCCCGCCCTCAACAGTCCTGTGGTAACTGTGGGTCTCGGTCTCATGTTTCAAGGGCTCAGAACTGCCCTGCCCGTGGCCAGACATGCCGTAGCTGCGGTAAGCACAATCACTTCGCCAACGTCTGTCGATCTTCCCCGGCTGGGTCAGAGGGCCACACCCCCCAGTCTTCAACCGCCGTCATTCACAAGGTGAGCTCTGGGCCAGTGTCATTCAAATCATGCACAGTCAACATTAATGATGTGTGCATCCCCCTGCTGTTGGACACCGGTGCAAGTGTGTCTCTCCTGAATGTTGATACCTACAGTCAATTTTTCGGTTCACTGCCACTGTCCGCACCCTCAGCTGTCCTCTGTGGGTATGGTGACTCCAAAATCGATCTGGTTGGCTCTCTCCAAGTGACTGTCCGCTATGGAACCAAGCTGGTGCCCAATGCAGTTTTTCATGTGGCACGCCGTGGGGCCAACCTGATGGGCCTGGACCTGTTCTCCGCTCTGGGGTTCTCCCTCTTAGACACAAGGGGGGCTAGCAATCCTGACTGTCGCCACACCTCGGCAGCAGAAGTGGCCATCGCTGTTTATGGGGCTGGGCTGCCTCTCCGCCTTCACCCATCAACCTCTCCTCAACCCTGCTGTGAAATCTGTCATCCAACCACTGCGCCGCATCCCGTTGGCTCTCCGTGATGGGGTCTCCGCCGAGCTGCAACAACTGCTGGAAGCTGGCATCATTGAACCGGTGGACGCGTCACCTTGGGTCTCAAACCTTGTGGTGGCTAAGAAGAAGTCGGGGGGCCTGCGTGTCTGCGTCGATCTACGTGCAGTAAATAAGGCAGTGGTCCTTGATAAGTATCCACTGCCCACCTCAGAAGAACTCACTGCTCAGTTCTATGGCTCTGAGGTGTTCTCCAAGCTCGACCTCAGACAGGGGTACTTACAGGTGCCCCTCCACCCCAGCAGCCGAAACCTCACAGCCTTTGTGACACATGCAGGAGTGTTTCGCTACACCAGGATGCCTTTCGGTCTCAGCTCCGCCCCTAGCTGCTTCCAGAAAATCATGGTCTCCGTGCTGGCTGGCATACTGGGCGTGGCCATTTATCTGGACGATATAGTGGTACACGGGCCCACAAGTGAAATCCACGACAAGCGCCTTAACATGGTCTTCGCAGCCCTGTCCAAGCACAACCTAACTCTCAATGCTGAGAAATGTGTCCTCTCTGTGCCAGCCATCGACTTCGTGGGGTTCCGGCTGTCAGCTAGCGGTGTAACTCCACTACAATCCAACGTGGACGCCATTCAGACCATCCCTGAACCCAGCTCGGCCGCCCAGGTCGCCTCCTTCCTGGGTATGACAAGTTACTACCTGAGGTTTCTTCCCCAGTACTCTGCGACCACAGCCCCCCTGCGCCAGCTGCTGCGTAAGGACGAGCCATGGGTGTGGTCAAAGGCATGCAGTGACGCTGTGCGTGATCTCAAGACTCAACTGACTTCACCACCAGTGTTGGCTCACTTCGACATCTCCAGCTCCACCTTTGTGACCTGTGACGCATCAGCCACAGTGATAGGGGCCGTGCTGTCTCAAACCCAGAACGGTGTGGAGAAGCCCATTGCCTTCGCCTCCCGTGCCCTCAACCTGACCGAGCAGCGGTACTCCGTGGGTGAGCGTGAGGCGTTAGCCTGTATCTGGGCTTGTGAAAGGTGGCACCTCTACCTCTATGGCCGCTCCTTCACCCTCAGGACAGATCACCAGGCCCTGACAGCGCTGCTGTCCACATCTGGGACAGGCCACAAACCCCTGAGGCTGCACCGCTGGTCTGACCGCCTCCGCCAGTACAACTTCAGCCTGCAGTTCACCCCAGGCAGAGACAATGTTGTCGCCGACCTGCTCTCTCGCTCTGTCTCCACCCCAGCTCCACAGACGGACACTGACTGTGTGGAAAAGGACATTGTCCAAATGCTACACACACCCCTCCAGGCCACTGTCTCTCTGCAGGAGTTGAGGGCAGCCTCCGAACAGGACCCTGTCCTCTCCCAGCTCCGCACCTACATCCAGAACGGCTGGCCTCACAAGGTCCCAGAGGAGCTGGCTGCGTTCGCCCGAGTCAGACAGGCCACCTAGAGGACTTTGTGTCAACCTTTCATGTTTGAAATCCTGCCGTGGGGGGGGGGGGGATGTTATGTATGCACACATCGACAGTGCTGCATTTGATATGGTGCTGTTCTATTGTGCTGGGATCGATTGGTGATGCCTGCGGGCTCTGGGTTGTTTGATCGGGTCTGCCTTTGATGCTGTGTCAGTCTAAATAAAGAATGCCACGGAGAGGTTGTGTCGAGCGACAGCGCTGTGTCCTGATGTGATTTCTAAATACAATAGACAGCTGCACCATCAGTAAATCCGAGAGTGTGCCTGAGTTGAGGTTGGACCGCCAATCAGTTTTTTTTTTCTGTAAAATTATTTCGGATTGTTCCCCTCTTCTCCCAATTTAGTGGCCAATCGACCCCTATTTTAGTTCACCAACTGCATCTCTCCGGCCGGCAGTCTCGAAGGAGACGCCTCGAAGGGAATCCAGGCCGACCCACTGCTTTTTCCGACACACCCAGAGACGCATTCATGTGACGAACACAAGCCGACTCCGCCCCCCTCCCGAAGACAGCGCTGCTAATTATTGCTGCTTCACCGAGTTCGGACTTAGTCGGATCCGGCAAGACCGGGGCGCGAACCCCGGTCCCCACTGGGCCACTGTATCGACACAATATCGATGCCTAGACCGCTACACCACCGCGGACCCTTACCGCCAGTCAGTTTTAACCTGTCTCGTGGTGTTGAAGCTAGCACACAGCTAACGTTAGTGCAAGCTAGGTGTCACATACTAGTGCTAGCTGGCTAATGTTAGCAACAGCCAGCACTTTGTTTATGCTGTTTAAGGATATTTTGAGACGACAACTAAATTCACTTACTCGCACATCCATTCGAAGTCGGAGAGTGGTCTCGCCTTCCTGCCAATGACATGCACAGTCCTAAACATGTTCTGCATTTTCATGCTGGTCTGCTCGGACATGGCTATTAGCGCCTTTACGGAGGATGTTGCGAGGACAGGCTCCGATTGAGCCTGAGAGGCATTCATACAGGTAATGTGACATCTGGAGGTCTCATGTTCCCTGGTGGTTTCTACCTTCATTATCTTGTTATCGATGACAAAGGAATTGCTTCAGTTTTTGGCATACTGGCGACAGACGGAGCAACTCATTATCACGGTCTGTGCATTATACTCCAGCCAGCCTCTCGCAGCTCCTTTATCGTCATCCCTCCACTTTTCACTAAACTTTATTTTTTCGGTTTGGTGGTGATGGTGGCTTCTTCCTCCTCTTCGGGGCATCGTTGTGTCTTTTTGATGGTGGCTTTGCGTCTTCTAAATATCGCCACATAACTGGTGTTGCTCGCTAACGTTAGTTAAAAGAATAGAGTAGGCCAGTACCGAGTTTGACGGGTGCTGCTGTCGTTGTTCCTCTCGAGTGTGTGCGTAATGTTATCCGCCAGTAGCGTCTAGCAACATTCTAATGCACTTTGATTGGTTAGTTTATGTTATTGATGTTGCTATGTCATTGTTCTAATGCACTTTGGTTGGTTAATTTCTGTTATTGTTGTTGCTATGCTATTGCTGTTGCTAAGGAGAGAGAAAGCGAGAGCGATGGGGGGGGGGGGGTTACGTGGTTGGATTTCACTTTTTTGTTACTCGCCATGTGGCGGGTAGGTTTCTTAGATTTACTCGCCAATCAGAAAATCTACTCGCATTTGGCGGGTGGCGAGTGTTAATTTCGGACCGTGACTACAACACAACAATCTTCAGGTGAAATAAGAGGTGATAAAGCAGAGAATATATCAGAGATACTGAAATAGATGTTAGCAGGTTACTTACATACATGTCTGAGGTAGATGGACATGACAGAGCCTACCAGTATACGTACAATGTACAGTCGGTATATACAACATGGTTGGATTTATTTGACAGTGATAAGTGTTCATTTGAATGACGGCCCACAGAAAGAAACTGTTTTTATATCTGGCTGTTTTGGGGTACAGTACTCTGTAGCGCCTGCCAGAGGGGATGAATTGGAACAGGTTGTGGATAAGGTGTGATGGGTCTGCAGTGATGTCCCGCCCATTTCCTGAGTCTGGAGGTGTATAAATCCTGAATGGAGGGCAGGTTGGCACCAATGATTTTCTCTGCAGACCTAACTGTCCATTGTAGTCTGTCCCTGTCCTGTTTGGTGGTCGAACCAAACCAGACAGTGATGGATGTGCATAGGACAGACTGGATTATTGCAGTGTAGAACTGAATCAACAGTTTAGGTCCTGGGAGATTGTGGAACCCAGGAATCTGTATGTTTTCACCACAGACACCATACTGTTGAATATGGTGAGGGTGAGCAATGTTGGTGGGCTTCTTCTGAAGTCCACTGCCATATCCACTGTTTTGAGCATGTTCAGCTCCAGGTTGTTATGGCCGCACCAGCGGGCCAGCTGTTCAACCTCCCATCTATACGCAGACTCATAACCATCCTGGGTTAGGCCAATGATGGCTGTGTCATCCGAAAATTCAGGAGATTAACAGACGGGTCACGAGAGGTGCAGTCATTTGTGTAGAGGGAGAAAAGTAGAGGGGAGAGCACACATCCCTGGGGGGCACCAGTACTGATTTTCTGAGTATTGGATGGGGTTTTCCCAGTCTCACCTGCTGCTTCCTGTCTGTCAGGAAGTTTTTAATCCACTGGGAAAAGGAGGCTGGTAACAGTGAGCTGGGTGAGTTTGGAGTGGAGGATATCTGGGATGATGGTGTTGAATGCTGAGCTGATGTCCACAAACAGGACCCTTGCGTATGTCCCTGGGGAGTCCAGGTGTTGGAAGATGTAGTGCAATCCCATGTTGATTGCATCATCCACTGACCTGTTTGCTCAGTAGGCAAACTGCAGAGGGTTGAGCAGGGGGCCTGTGATTTCCTTCAGGTAGGCCAACACTAGTCTTTCAAAGAATTTCACGACCACAGACGTTAGGGCAAAAGGCCTGTAGTCATTTAATCCTGTGATATGGGGTTTTTTGGGGACCGGGATGATAGTGGAGCTCTTGAAGCAGGAGGGGAGTTCACACAGCTCCAGTGATCTGTTGAAGATCAGTGTGAAAATGGGGGCTAGTTGGTCAGCACAGACTTTCAGATAGGAGGGTGACCCACCATCCGGACCTGGTACCTTCCTAGTCTTCTGTCTCTCGAAGAGCTGATACACGTACTCAACACATATACTGAGTGCTGGTGGGGGTCGGTGGGGAGGGGAGAGAGGCTGGCAGGGGGTGCAGTTGGTTGTGTGTTGTGGCCGGAGATGATGAGGGATGTGAAAGTGTGCTTATCAAACCTACAGTAAAACCCATTTAGCTTGTCAACCAGTTGATGGTTCCCTGCAGTGTGGGGGGATGGTCCCCGGTAGTTGGAAATGTCTTTCAAACCTCCTCAAACTGATGCGGGGTGGTTGGCAGAAAATCAGTTTTAAACTTTTCAGAGTAGCACCTTTTTGCCACTTTGATCTCCTATGTGAGTGTATTTCTGGCTTTGTTGTACTGGATTATAATTCCACTCCTGTAGGCTTATTCTTTGGCCTGATGAAGCTGCCTGAGTTTTGCTTTGAAATCAGCGGTTATTGTTGTTTAAGGTGCAAAATATTTTGGTGGGCATACACATCCTCACAAAAGCTGGTGTAAGATGTCACAGTGTCAGTAAGTTCATCCAGGTCTGTAGATGCTGCCTCAAAAACACTCCGGTCAGTGCAGGCAGGCCTGGAGCTCCAGTTTTGACTCATTGGTCCATTTCCGGTTTTAACCACAGGCTTTGCAGATTTTAGTTTCTGCCTGTAGGTTGGGATTAGATGAATCAGACAGTGATCAGAGGCCCTGGGTTGCACGGGGGACAGAGCGATAGGCGTCCTTTAATATCGCAATATAGCAATGATCCAGAGTGTTTTTTGTCTCTGGTGGGACATTTAACATGCTGTCTGTATTTTGGCAGTTTGTGGGTGAGGTTTGCTCTGTTAAAATTCCCAAGGATAATGAGTAGGGAGTCTGGATATTTGCGTTCATGTTTGTAATTTGATCAGCCAGGTGTTTTAATGCCTCTTTAACACAGGTATGGGGTGGAATGTAGACACCAACCAGAATAAATTCCCGCGGTGAATAAAAAGGTTTACAGTCAATGAAAAATGTCTCTAAGTGACAGCTGCATGATTTCTTCAACACTGACATCTGTACACCAACCTTCATTTATGTAGAAGCATATGCTGCCACCCCATTTTTTTTCTCCCCCGACAGCTGTTTCACGGTCTGCTAGGAGGAGTTGGAACTGCGGCAGAGGAAGTGTACTATCCGTTATATGCTCACTAAGACAGGTTTCAGTGAGATACAGGGTGGCAGATCTGGGAAAGTCCGAGTTTTTTTTCAGGTAGGAGTAGCAGTTCATCCATCTTGTTGTCCAGAAAGTGGACATTCACCAGGTGGATTGACGGGAGTGCAGTTCTATATCCCCGCTGTCACAGTTCAACGAGCGCTCTGGCTTGCTTCCCCCTTCGGCGTCTCCACTGGAGTCCGCATAGAGCCAAAAGCTCAGCAAGACTTTTGTTAAAACGTCCAGTTAAAGTCGGTATAAAAGTCTGTTCAGTTTGTCCAGTGGGCAGTGGGAGACTTAAATGTTCTTCCCTGCTGTATGTGATCAGTGAGTGGGCACTGGAAACTAAACAAATAAACAAAAACAGAAAAAGTACAAGAGAGCGCAGAACTGAGGCTACCGTCTGCGGTGCCATCTTGATGATCAGCCAATATCACCTGCAAAAGTGAAAAAAAGTTTTATGAGTCTAAATTATTACACGATAATGATATGAATAAGTAAATTAGCCAACAGTTTTTCACTAGAGCATGTTGCAACAAGTAGCTTGGTGGTTAATAGATGATGCAAACAGTTCCCTTTTCGCTGCAAAATGTAAATAGGTCAACCAGAGCCAGCCAATAACTACTATATGGATTTTACATTTCACAATTAAAGTAGTAAAGTAAAACTATCCATCATCCGAACCACTTATCCTGCTCTCAGGGTCGCAGGGTTGCTGGAGCCTATCCAAGCAGTCATTGGGCGGCAGGCGCGGGGAGACACCCTGGACAGGCCACCAGGCCATCACACAGGGCCGACACACACACATACACACACAAACACACAAACACATTCATACCTAGGGAGAATGTTAGTATGGCCGATTCACCTGGCCTACATGTCTTTGGACTGTGGGAGGAAACAGGAGCACCCGGAGGAAACCCACACAGCCACGGAGAGAACATGCAAACTCCACACAGAAGGCGAGCCAGGACGACCCCCTCAAGGTTGGACTATCCCGGGGCTCGAACCCAGGACCTTCTTGCTGTGAGGCGACCACGCTAACCACTGCGCCACCACACTTGCCTGTTTGGTAATATAAAGTATAATATCAAACCAAAAGTAGTATCAAATAATACTCTGTCAAATATTCCCATTGATTTAGACATTTCAGTATCCAAATTTATTCCTAATACAGAACCAGTAAAAGATGATATTGAATTCTTGACCAGTGATTAATTAGATTAAAAAACAGCCACACAATAAGAAGCTCTTTCTTTGAAAAAAATGGGTGCTGATGTTCCCTCTGGATCAGAACCGGATTTGGATAATTCTAATGATTCTAACAACACACGGAACAGCATGTCATTTGAGTCATGAAGGTAAGAAGCTCAAAATGTCTGAATCCCATTTTCGGAGCAGTAGTAAATGAGGATGAATGTATAGTCTCCTGTTTAAAACATGACCAGGAGACATGAGTAACTAAAACTAATGAACCTTTTTTTTACACACACCACCATCATTCTCCTCTTCATCTACATCTCGCTTTTCTTTCTTTTCTTTTCTTTTTTTTACTTTTCTACAGGTAAGAAGGCAAAGACAGTCTAAAAAATAAGTATTTACTCGCTCTTTAAGGTGTGCATGTAATAGGTTTTGACTGAAGTATCGGCTGACGAGTCAGAGCATACCCTTAACACAAAAACACACATGCAGACATTCACTTAAAAAACACAATCACAAATGCGCTGACTTCATGGGACAGTAACCCATTGTAACACGGTTATTAGTTTGGTTTTGTAACCCGGTTATTATTTTGGTTTCATAGTTTATTATTTTGGTACAGTTGTGCTATAGGATCAAAATATGTTGAAATGTTCAATGTTATTGCAGATATGTATATATGATCATATGTTTTATTTTACTTACCTGTTGTACGTAAGGTCACTCAGGAGTAAGGGGGAAGTGTCACGGTGGAGGAAGGGGCAAGCGGTTGGAGAGAGTAGGAGGAAGGGCGTTAGGGAGAGAAGGGGGAGATGTTAGATTCAGGGCTTGTGAAGAGGAGATAGGTGGAAAACGTAGCACATGCCAGTCTTATGGTTTACAAGGTTAATCGCTCATTATTCGAGGGTGTAAGCTATAAGTGGGATACAAGTGGATGTAAAGTAAACGTCGGTTAGATGTCACTGCATCATTCTCCAGTTCACCGTGACTGTCGTTAGCCAGCTAGCTAGATAAGCTAGCTGATGCAGTAGCATTGTTGGCTAGTTCAGTGAACATACGCAGCTCCTAAAATAAGACTCGCACGGGACCAGACACACCAGATAGCAGTTTGAGCCACCGGGGTTTGCTCAAAATTCCTCTGGCTACGTGGGATTCTCACGTGGGAGCAAGTCGCCAGAAACAAGCCTTTCGTCTCGTGTCTGTGAATGTTCTCATTCATCCAGGTCATGGTTATCCAAAGGAGTTGAATCAAGTGCAACTGGACTTGGTATATATCCGTGAAGACGTTTCGCCTCCCATCCAAGAGGCTTCCTCAGTTCGTGCCTTTCTGACTAGACCAAGCTAGTCTGACTGGCTGGTGATGAGACTCAGAATTTGTCCTCTAGGAGACCCCTTTTCTCTCTGAGACCCCCGAGGAGGAGAAAAGGAACAGAAGGAATAGCACAGTCATCCCGTATGTTTCTGGGGTCTCAGAGAAACTCAGGAAAATTTTCCACAAACACCGCATCCCGGTATACTTCAAACCCATCAACACACTCCGACAAAGACTGGTTCATCCCAAAGACCGTGTACCACACACCCGGAAAAGCAATCTGGTGTATGCTGTACAATGCAATGAGGATTGCACTGACCTATACATAGGAGAAACCAAACAACCACTACACAAACGGATGGTACACAGAAGGCCAAACTCCTCAGGACAAGACTCAGCAGTCTATCTACACCTAAAGGAGAAGACACACTCCTTCGAGGACAGCAACGTACACATTTTGGAAAGAGAAGATAGATGGTTTGAAAGAGGGGTGAAGGAAGCCATCTATGCAAAACTGGAAAAACCATCCCTCAACAGAAGAGGAGGTCTGCGATACCACCTATCTCCCACTTACAATGCCGTCCTTTCATCTCTACCCAGGAGACTCAAGAAGCCTAGCCTCCAAGAACAACAGTCGGTCACTAACGGCTCCAACGACTCTCATGACCACTGAACAATGAAGTCGAAACTAACACCCCCAACTACCGTCACTGCTAAACAAATGCAAATCAATAGCTCCGATGGCCACGGGCGCGGCTGGACATCGGAGCACAGGAGAGCCACGCATATCAATAGCTCCGATAACGACGGACGCGGCCATAACATCTATACACAAAAAAGAGCCACGCATATCTATGGCTCTATTAGCGACGGACGTTGGTAAATATAGGGACACAAAGAGCCACGCATATCAATAGCTCTGACAACGACTCCTAGAGGATCAATTCTGAGTCTTATCACCAGCCAGTCAGACTAGCTTGGTCTAGTCAGAAAGGCACGAACTGAGGAAGCCCCTTGGATGGGAGGCGAAACGTCTTCACGGATATATACCAAGTCCAGTTGCACTTGATTCAACTCCTTTGGATAAGCCTGTCGTCTCGTTTTCACCCGTGCCTGGACCATTCGCGCGAACCGCCATTTCCTGTCACTGTAGGAACATTCTGGGACTGCCATTCTCCTGACCTGAGTGAGTACGTTTGTTCGTTTAGCTTGCGAGCAATAACATCGGTTAGACACGCGTGGCGCTCCACTCCGTGATTGACACTGGAAGACGAGAAGGTGGGCTGCGTGATGACCGGAAACTCCGCAAGAAGCCCGAGAAACACGTCTGCGGCGGACAGCATGCTAGACAATCTGATGGAGTCCGCTCCGCCGAGAGTACACACACACATACGAGCAGAAAGTGACAGTGTCGATAATTTTTTCACATCCACCAGCAGCCCATAGGTGCATAGGAAATCCGCGCCGAGGAGGGTAACGGCCATTTTCGCCGTCACAAAGTCCCAACCAAACTGCTGTCCTCCGAATCACAGCTCCACGTACCTAGTGCCATAGCGGCTTCCATGGGGGATATATCCGCAGGACAGGATGTCTACTCTCGATGCGGGTAGGACGCTCCTCTGCGCGCCCGTGTCGCACAGGAACCGCCGTCTAGAAATTGAGTCTTTGATGAAAAGCAGCCTGCCAGTTCGGGCGACGCACATGGCCACTACTGAGCACCGGCCCCGGCGTTTCCCGCCGCGCTTGGCCTTGGGTCCAAATGTTGCGTGGTAAAAACACCGGCTGGGATCCTGCCGCCGTTGAGGAGCTGCTGCTGCGGCGACTGTTGCGTCTCCAGGCAGTGATGAAAATGTTTGGGCAGGAAAAACGCGGCCGCGCAGTGCTGTTGACCAGCCAGGAAAATGTTATCCGCCTCCTCGGCCAGAGCACGACAGTCAGTGATGGCGGTGGCTAAAGCAGGCCGTACCCGAGAAGGCAGCTGTCGCGGAAACAGTTGGATGAAGAGGAAGTCGTGCTCGTGCTCTCCAGGAGATCCAGCATCCTGTCCATAAGTTCAGACGGTTTACCGTCACCGAGGTCCTGTAGAGAGAAGAGCCCGCTGGCCCGCTCAGCGTCACAGTTCAACAGGTGAGTCATAAGTGTTTCGTATTTGTCCTGCTGCGGGGGATTTTTGAGGAGGCTCACCACTCTGGTTACTGTTTAACTGCCGAGAGCCGACACCACATAGTAGTAGTTTGTGGCGTCCGCGGTGATTTCCCGCAATGCGAACTGCGCTTCTGTCTGGGCGAACCAAGCCGAGGCTGACGACTCCCAGAACTCCGGCAGCTTGAGAGAAACCGCATTAGTCTTCATGTTTATAAAGATTTGTCTCTGGAAACGTCCAGCAGACGAACGTCGGGGTCACCAACGTGGAAACTGCAAGAAAGTAGAGACGGGCAATTTATCTCATTGACTACACGAACGAGTGTCATTTATTCTTTAGTACAAAATCACCACCCCAGCAACATGGCGCTGCTCCAACCAGCCTCGTCCTCGCCCCGCCCTCTCTACCCGCAAACCCTTTCTTAAAGGACCAGTGTCTACCAATTGAGGTGAATTGTGCCCATATAGTCCACTACAACCTCTTTATTAGTTTGATAGATGCCAGCTTTAGTTTAGTTAATGTGTATGTGTTTGATTTGGAATATTGAAAAAGGTACCTACTTTAATTTTGTATTTGAACTGTATTGAGCCTGATATACTGAAAGAGTGCTATTTGTTTTGGGTTTTTTTGTTTTTTTTTTACAATAATATTTCGAGTTGCAACTTTGTCTTGTTTGATTATTCATCTTAAGGTTATTCATTTCATGTGAATTGGTATAATCAGGGAACCCAAACTAACATTAATGTAAAATTGATTATAGTGAGAGAACCTAGGGCCCTGCTCTCTATAGACATGGGGTGAAAGGGGCTCCATCATTATAATAGAACGGCACAAAAACGCTAAAAAAATAACAACCTGAGGCACAATGAAACACACAAACACACACAGACACCCACGCCCCATTGCTTCTTTCTGCAGCATGATAAGGTGCGTCTTCAGACAGGTTGCCGAGGTAATGGGCCATACGCCCCTCTCTTACTCCTACACCTCTCTCTCTGTTTGTAGGGATGCTAGCACTGCCTCTCTCCGTGCTCTCATGTCCCCCTCCTCCTCTCTGCACTGGATAACAGTCAGTCAGTCTGTCTGTCCGTCTGTCTCTCTCTCTCCCTCTCTCTCGCCCACCTGGCCATTTTTTTTTCCTGAAATGTCCTCATACTTAAAGGCAGAACTAGTAGGATTTGTCGGTTGCGGTTTGTAAACGCAACGTTCAAAGTTGGCCCCTGCTCCCCGGCCAACGTCACCAGAAGGACACGCCCCCTGACTGCAGTTGCGAGAACACATCCCAGTGTACAGGCCAATTGACCCTTCGCTAAGCCACGCCCCCGAAACGCAGACTAGCCAGTCACAGCGCAGCATAGGACAGCGGTCCGACACTTTCATGGCGGCGCTCGGTTGACTCCGATGCAAAAGTTAAAGATTTTCTTAATTTTCAAGCGGGTTTTGTGGACTTTCAGCTAGTTGTGGTTAAACGTTGTGCCAGGGGCACTTGTAACAGTGACACTTGTTAGCCGGAGAGGTTGGAGGAGATGTACGTTTTTTTTCCCCTTTCCAAAACCAAAATTAAACCCTGAAAAGTGTAGCTATGTGGACGTCCTCAAATCCAGTTGAACCCCTCAAAGATCAACAAGCACAACTATGTCTGCTGCAAGGCGAGTAATTACTTTTATTAACCATAAAATAATGTTAAAGCTTGACGGACTTAGCAACAGTAACTGGCTGCTTGTATACAGGTTACCGAGCTTTCAAATAAAAAGGCATATATATGTATTGTGAAACTGGGATACAACATGTAAATGGGGAGTGTTTAAACAATTGTGCTTTAAGGGCACTGCCTCATATTGTCAGCATTTTTTCTGACAATATGAAGTGGTTCACAAACCATACAATGTTTACAAAATAACATCAGGCACTCCATTCAGTTGTTCATGATATGCAACGTTTTCTTTACATTATAAATGTTGGTGCTAATAGATATACATGCATTCATGAAATATAGATGCATGCAAAACAATAAAACAATAGATACATACACTCATGTTGTATGTACAGTGCTTTGAAAACACATTTGCCGCCTTCCTGATTTCCTCTATATTTTCATATTTGCTGCACATAATTGTCTCAGATCGTCATACAAAATGTAATATAAGATGAAGAGAACCTGAGTAAACACAAAATTCGGCTTTTAAATGGTATTTTTATTTAAGGAAAAATGTTTTCCAACACCAACTGGCCCTGTGTGAAAAAGTAATTGTCACCTTAGTTACTCATTCAACCAATTCCAAATTTAATTAAATCATTGGATTCAAGTAGAGCAGAACCACCCAAGCTTGATTACTGCCAGCACTCTTGAATACAAACATGAATAGAACCTTACCATCAATGTGAAGTGGGCTACAAGGTCCTAATAAGCAGCACACTACGCCACCATCAAAAGAAATTCAAAGAAGAGATGAGAAAAAAGTTTTTGAGCGATATCAGTCTGGAAAGGGTTAAAAAGCAATTTCTAAGGCTCTGGGACTCCAGTGAAGCATGGTGAGAGCCATTGTTTTCAAATGGAGAAAACCTGAAACAGTGGAGAATCCCTCCAGGAGTAGCCGGCCCAGCAAAATTCCTCCAAGTGTGCAGTGACGACTCAGCCAGGAAGTCACAAAAAAACCCAGGACAACATCTAAAGAACTTCAGGCTTCTCTAGCCTCAGCTACGGTCATCATTCCTGCACGACAATAAGAAAGGGACTGGGCAAAAATTAAATTCATGGGAGAGTTGCAAGGTGCAAACCAGTTCTAACTAAGAGAAACACTGGTGCTCACCTCACATTTGCAAAAAAAAAAAAAAAGCACATTGATGACCCCCAAGTCTTTTGGGATAATGTTCTGTGGACACTGTAATATTTGCTAGTAATATTTGAATTGCTAATGTCCCTTACGGCTTTCCGTAGCGCCACAACAAAGTCACGTGATGTACGTAACAACGTCAGTCGGAATCCGGTCGGTGAATAAACACCCAGCACGAGAGAAGTCGTCCTTGCTTTATTAATGTTATAAGTTAACATAGCCAGAGGGCACGGATCATTACATGGTGTCAGAGTAGCGGAGTTTAAATACCCAATATGGATTCGTACGGCGTTCCAGCTCCACGGATGGACTGGGAATCGGCGAACTTACCTGAAGCATGGAGACGATTTCGACTAACAACGGAGCTAATGTTCAAGGGCCCCCTGCGCGGGAAGAACGAAGAGGAGAAATGCAGCTACCTCCTGCTCTGGATAGGGGAAAAAGGGCGCGATGTGCACAACACTTGGACACTCAGCGGAGAACAGGCCAAGAAGCTAGAAACGTACTACGATAAGTACACTGAGTACATCACCCCCAAAGCAAACCCGATTTATGCCAGATATAAATTTCATGAAAAGATGCAGGGAGAGAGTGAATCCTTCCAACAATTTGTAACTGAGCTAAAGCTCCTAGTCAAAGACTGTGGCTACCGAAATGCCGACGAGATGGTCAGGGACCGCATCGTGTTTGCCACCAACTCACCCAGAGTGAGAGAAAAGCTACTTAGCCAGGGAGCTGAGCTAACGCTAGAAAAAGCCATAGATGTAGCCCGTTCACACGAGCTAGCAAAGCAACAGCTAAAGTTTATGGGCCAGGGCAGCACACATGAAACGGTGCACGCAATAGGCAGAAAGACTTACAAACCGAACGCACCCAAAGCAGCTAATGCTAACTTCAGACAAAGGGAGGGTAACGTTAGCATCGCCGCCAGGGCGTGTAGCTATTGTGGAGGGCTACACGGCGCTAAAGCCACTTGCCCAGCTAAGGGTAAACAATGCATTAAATGCAAGAAGCTCAATCATTTTGCTAAAGTATGCAAGTCTAGCTCCCAGGGACAGACAAAGTACTACCGCGGCACAGTACATGCCGTCGGAGAGAACCCAGAAGAGTACACCACTGACAGAGAGCAGGAAGAACTGTACTTCGACAACATTACAGTGGAGAGCACCGCTGTGGGAGAACAGACAGAGCTGTACATAGACTGCATCTCAATAGAGAACAACGGAAAAAGCAACGAGCAGGCTTACGTAGAGGTTGGAATTGGCACACCTCCACAGAAGGTAAAGTTTAAACTAGACACTGGGGCACAGGCCAATACTATTCCCACCAACCTGTTCCAGGCGCTGTTCAAAAATGTGACACTGAAACCAGCAATACACAGACTCACTGAATATGGAGGAGGCGCGCTGAGCGTGAAAGGCACATGCAAACTCAAATGTAAGTACAGAGACAATGCAATGATGCTGGACTTTTACGTCATTGGCACAAATGCCCCACCAGTCATGGCAATGAAAACATGCCGTGACCTAAACTTGGTAAAAATAGTGATGGCTGTGAGCGAGGAAAACAATGTCACATCACAGAGCATAATGGATGAGTATGCAGATGTTTTCCAGGGAATAGGAGAGTTCCCAGGCGAGTGCACCTTCCGCGTCACACCAGATGCAACGCCGGTCGTCTGCCCGCCACGCAGAATCCCCATCGCCCTACGCAGCAAACTTTGGGACGAGCTTGACAGCATGGAGAAAGGCGGCATAATCTGTAAGGTAACAGAACCCACAGAATGGGTGAACGCACTCGTTATTGTTGAGAAGCCAAAGACAGGCAAACTTAGAGTGTGTTTAGACCCCAGAGCTCTTAACAAAGTGATACAACGACCTCACTACCCCCTCCCCACGCTGGAGGACGCCACCACAAAGCTCGCTGGAGCTGAGTACTTTAGCGTGTTAGACGCGCGGTCAGGCTATTGGGCCATCAATCTGAGCACTGAATCCTCAATGTTGACGACATTTAACACAGTGTTTGGCAGGTATCGTTTCCTCAGACTGCCATTCGGAATCGTGTCCGCTCAAGACGAGTTCCAGAGACGCGTGGATGAAACATATGAAGGATTGGACGGTGTGACGGCCATAATGGACGACATACTAGTGTTCGGCAAGACTAAAGAGGAACATGACCAGCGTCTCAGAGCGATGCTGAAGCGCACAAGGGAGCGAGGGGTGAGGCTCAACCCCGACAAGTGTCACATATGCGTGTCCGAGGTAAGCTACTTCGGCCACACGCTCTCACACGAAGGCATCAAACCAGACCCACACAAGGTGAAGGCGGTCAAGGACATGCAACCCCCACAGAACAAAGCAGAGCTGGAGACAGTCCTCGGCATGATCAACTACCTCGCCAGATTCGCTCCACACCTCTCACAGATAAACTCACCCCTCAGACAGCTTCTGAAACAGGACAGTGAGTTTGTGTGGGATGCAGTCCACGACAAGGCGTTCCAAGAGATGAAGAATCTCATTACACAGCACCCAGGTCCAGTACTCTCATATTTCGACCCGCAGAAAGAGCTGCGACTCCAAGTGGATGCATCCAAAAGTGGCCTTGGGGCTGTCATGCTCCAAGATGGCAAACCAATTGCCTATGCGTCCAAGTCACTCAACAGCACTGAAGAAAACTACGCACAGATAGAGAAGGAGCTCTACGCTGTGGTCTTCGGCTGCAAGAGGTTCCACGAGTACATGTACGGACGAAAATTGATTGTGGAGTCAGACCACAAGCCTCTGGAGGCAATACTAAAAAAGCCACTGGCAGCAGCACCACCCCGGCTGCAATGGATGATCCTGGTGCTCCAAAAATACGACATCCAAATCATCCACCGCCCCGGTAAGGACATACCGGTGGCCGACACACTGTCACGCAAGTCAATAGAACACCACGACAGTGACCTACAGGAAGGGATGGAGGCCCAAGTGCACACAGTCCTCAGCAACATCCCTGTGAGCGACACAAGACTCACAGAAATCAAGCAGGAAACAGCGCAAGATCCACAGCTCACCGCACTCAGACGAGCCACACTCACTGGCTGGCCAGACACAAAGAAAAAGTGCCCGCCCAGCATCCAGGAATACTGGAACCACAGAGCAGAAATCTCAGAAATGGATGGTATCCTGTTCAAAGGTGAGAGAATCATTGTCCCCCAAAAGCTTCGCAAGGACATGATACAGCGCATCCATGCCAGCCACCTTGGCGTGGAAAAAAGCAAATGCCGAGCAAGAGACTTACTGTTCTGGCCTGGCATGGGGAAACAGATCGAGGATGCGGTAGCAGACTGCAGCATATGCCAAGAACGGCGCAGCGCAAATGCAAAGGAACCAATGATGTCACACGCCATACCCGAGCGGCCGTGGCAAGTGATAGGCACAGACCTATTCACATGGAACTCACAGGACTTCATAGTCACTGTGGACTACTACTCCAGATTCTTCGAGCTAGAGAGACTTTACAGCTGCACCTCATCTGCCGTCATCATGAAGCTGAAAGCAGCAATGGCTCGACACGGAATCCCCGAGACTATCATCAGCGACAACGGTCCGTGCTACAGCTCTGGTGAGTTCCGCAACTTCTCACAGACATGGGGTTTCTCACACACCACCACAAGCCCCCACTACCCACAGAGCAACGGCCTCTCCGAGAAGACTGTCCAGACGGCCAAACGCATCCTGGACAAAGCCAAAGCTGAGAACAAAGACCCCTACATGAGCTTACTGGAGTATCGCAACACACCGGTGGACAACCTGAAATCACCAGCACAGCTACTGATGAGTCGGAGGCTGCGGTCCATTCTCCCATCAACAGCAAAACACCTGCAGCCACAGATCGCCAGTCAGGAGGATGTTCACAAAAGGAGAGAGGTATGTCAACAGCGCCAGCAGGCATACTACAACCGAACAGTCAAACCTCTGCCCCACCTTCCCGCAGGCACACCAATCCGCTTCCGGCAGGAGGATGGATCCTGGAGACCTGCAACTGTGGAAAAACCAGCGAACACAGACAGGAGCTACCACATCCAAACCAAAGAAGGTCAGATCTACCAACGCAACCGTCAACACCTGCGACAAAGCAGAGTGAACACTCACACTACACACACACACACTTCACAGCAGACTGTTACCAGCGCTAACAACAACACACAAACCCATCAGCAAGAGCATGCTGAACCTCCAGACACGAACAATCAGCGACAACCAGACACACAGCCTGGTTACACCACGAGGTCAGGTCGCACGATCAAACCAAGACAAATCCTTGACTTATGAATGTTAAAAAAAGAGAGAATTTTACACCAACCTGTACTATACCTGCTATGTTTTGAAAAGAAATATTTACAGCGTTCACTTACCTTGTGTACCTACCTGCTGTTTGCAGTTACCAGTAATGAAATGAAAAAAAAAGATGAAATGTTATTACGGTGTCACATTTAGACAGTGAAGGAAATGTTTTACACTACTTTGTTGCAGTCCAGTTATATAAGAGTTCCACTTTCATATTCTTTCTTATTAAGATTGTATTCGCTTATAAACGTGCTCAACGTGGTCTGTATCTCTGCAGAGAAAGCATCACTTTTCAGAAAAAGGGAGATGTAATATTTGCTAGTAATATTTGATTTGCTGATGTCCCTTACGGCTTTCCGTAGCGCCACAACAAAGTCACGTGATGTACGTAACAACGTCAGTCGGAATCCGGTCGGTGAATAAACACCCAGCACGAGAGAAGTCGTCCTTGCTTTATTAATGTTATAAGTTAACATAGCCACAGGGCACAGATCATTACAGACACATGAGTCAAAAGTGAAACTTTTTGGAAGACAAAGGTCGTAAAACAAACACAGCATTTCACATTAAGAACATCATACCAACAGTCAAACATGGTGGTGGTAGTCCGATAGTGTCGGGATGCCTTGTTACCTAAGGGCCTGGAAGACTTGCATTCATTGACGGCACCATGATTCTGCTCTCTCCTATAACATTCTGAACGAGAACGTCCGGTCGTCAGTCCGTGATCTGAAGCTGAAGTGTAATTCGGTTATGCAGCAAGACAGTGGTCCAAAATAAAAGAGTAAGTCCACCTCAGAATGGCTCAAAAAATTAACAAAATTTAGGCTTTGGAGTGGCCTAGTCAAAGTCCTGACTTGAACCCCATCGATGTGTTGTGGCAGGCCCTTAAACGAGCAGTTCATCTTTGAAAACTCTCTAATGTCACTGAATTACAGCAATTCTGCAAAGAAGAGTGGGCCCAAAATCCTCCACGGCAATGTGAAAGACTGATCTCCAATTATAGGAAGTGTCTGGTTGCAGTTGTTGCTGTTAAAGGTAGCAAAACCAGTTATTAAGTTCAGGGAGGCAATTACTTTTTCACATGGATGATATGTGTGTTGGATAACTTTTCCTTCAATAAATGACATGATCAATGGTATTGTAAACAATAAACTTGTGCAAATGGCAGATTGTGCAGACAGTGACAACAACCATAATGAAAAAGGTACTGTAAGCAGTAAACATTAAACTTGTACAAATAACAGATTTTGCAGTCGGTAACAGTAGCCATGATGAACAGCTCAGGTGTACAATTTCGGTGGTAAAGGGGTGTTCAAGGGTGATCAGTTTTAGAGTCCGTTACCTCTTGCCAGACAGGAGAGATGTGAGTGCTATAGGGCAGTAGTCATTAAGGCAGGTTACCTTGACTTTCTTGGGAGCTGGGATGATGGTGGCCTATTTGAAGCATGTGGGGACTACAGACTGGGCCATAGAAATGTTGAATATGTCTGTGAACTAGCCGGCCAGCTCATCAGCACAGTTTTGAGAATCCTGAGAAGGTGGATAGCGGGAGTTGGCCTTCTTGATGGTTTGTCTTATCTCTGCACCAGTCAGTGATAGCACAGTGTCCTCCAGTGCTGCATATTTCTCCACATTAGGCTTGATGTTCGCAGTGTCAACGTGAGCACAGAAGGTGTTAAGCTCATCAAGGAGTGAAGGTAATTACTGTAGGGTACAGCTATGTTTTCCCTTGTAGTCTGTGATGTAGTGTATGGAGATGCACATGAAAGCAAATGTTTTTATTTGCAGTAATATGTATTTTATGTTTGACCTCTGACCCTCGATGTCTGTTGGTTGTGTATGTTGTATAAATGTATGCGCGCCACTCTGGTGCGCGCCCTTGGAGGAAGAAGACAGAGCAAGAGGATCACTCGTGTTTTCATGCCTGCTTAACACAGTCGTTTCGTAATGTTACTACGGTCTAGCAAATAAAACAGGAAGACCAAGATACACCTTGATCGTTGTATAATTGAGTTATCCTGTAGATACACGACAAGTTTTGGCGACGAGGATGGGATTTTCCTCTTTATTTTTATGTGCAACGGGTTGCTCCTATCTTGACCGGTAATTTTTGAATGATGCTAGCAGCTTAGCAGCTAACGTACGTGATGGCACTGTATAGTACAGATATAGGACTGCAGTTTGATGAAACGGCAGAAACCTTTGACAAATATGAAGAAAAGCTTATGCAATTCTTGTCTGCTAACAAAATTGAGCAAGATAGGAGAAGAGTCGTATTTTTGTCCATGGTTGGACCGAAGAATTTTGCCTTGCTAAATGACCTGATATCACCAAAAAAGTTCAGTGAAGTTGCTTTTGCAACGTTGCTACAGACGTTGCGGGATTTTTACACGCCAAAGAAGAACGTATTGGCGGAAAGATTTGCTTTTAGAAGCCGTCGACAACAGTCTGGAGAGACTTTTGCTGATTACATTATTAGCTTGAAAGGATTAGCTTCTACATGCAATTTTGGCGCGAGCCTCGAGGAGCAGCTCCGAGATCAGTTCGTGTGTGGGACATCTAACAAAGAGCTACGTCAAAGGTTACTGAATGCCGCCATTGGCGAGGGATTAACATGGCAAAAGATGGTGGAATTAACGAACTATTTCGAATGCACGAATTCTGGATTAGAAAGCATGCAGAAGGGACAGTCATCTGTGCATACGCGAGCAGATCATGTCGGAGTGCGGAGTAACCGAGAGCCCAGGACCGCACGGAACCAGAGGGAGGTCAGCGACAGCCACCAGAACTGCTACAGGTGCCCCGGGAAAGGACACGGACCGGGTAGCTGCCGCTTCAAAGACTTACAGTGTCGCGGATGTGGAAAGAATGGACATCTGGAGCAAGCCTGTCGGAACAAGCGCACCGACACCGGTAGGGACCAAGGGAGGCGGTCTGCTGGACATTCGTCTGCCCGCCCGCCTCGGACCAAAGGCGGCCTGGAGGTTAACTTTGTGGACCAGGCAGACGCAACTCGCAAACCGGACTCAGGGACTGATTCTGAACAGCGAACTGATATGAGACTATATTCAGTAAAGACTGAGTGTGAGTATGTGAACCCTTACAAGGTGATGGTAAAATGCAATGGTGTTAGGATGTACAGTGCTGCTTGAAAGTATGTGAACCCCTTGAGCAGTTTAGATGTTTCTGTTGCTTTACCACGATTTTCTTATTTTATCATCACCAGTTTTTATATATGAAATGTCAGATATATGTTTATCAATTGCATCTACTTGTTTAGTGGGACTTGTTTAAGTAGCCATAAAACTACATGAAACATGGAATTAGGGTATGTGCAAAAGTAAGTGAACCCCCAGCCGCATTGGTTAAGTCAAGCAGGTAACAGACTTAGGTGAAACACATTTGGGTGCTTAATTAATTATTTAAGCAGACCAATGAAATGAGACATCCTTGGGAAAGGGTTTGGCCTGCACGAATTAAAAGAGAGAGGAAACCAACCAAACCACTGTGGTCCCATACAAATCAACAATGCCGAGAGCAAAGGTGATATCCGAGGACATGAAGAAGAGGGTAGTGACAGCCAATCAGTCTGGGGCGGGCTATAAGACCATCTCCACTGTAAGACATATAATTTACAAATGGACGGCCGTCAACATGACAGCAACTCTGCCTAGAAGTGGACGCCCATCAAAACTATCACCCAGAAGCACCAGAAAAATAATACATCAGGTAAAGGCCAACCCACACATCACCTCTAGAGAGTTGCAGACCTCTCTGATAGCATCTGGGACAAATGTGCATGCATCTACAATCAGACGAAAATTGAATAGCCATGACATTCATGGGAGGGTTGCTAGAAGGAAGCCTCTGCTCTCAAAAAAGAACAAAGCTGCCCGTTTCAACTTTGCCAGAGAGCACTTGGACAAACCAGAGGCCTTCTGGAAGTCCATTCTCTGGACAGACGAGTCCAAAATAGAATTATTTGGTCACAATCAAAACCAACATGTTTGGAGAAAAGCCAACACTGCATATGAAGAAAAGAACCTCCTCCCAACAGTGAAGCATGGTGGTGGAAATGTGAAGGTCTGGGGCTGCTTTTCTGCTTCTGGACGACTCCATATTATCCAAGGAACCATGAATTCTCCGGCATATCAACAAATTCTTGACCAGAATCTCCTGCCATCAGTCATGGAGTTGAAGCTGGGACGAAAATGGATTGTGCAACAAGACAATGACCCAAAGCATTCCAGCAAAACTTCAAAGGCATGGCTTCAGAGAAAGAGGATTCGTACTCTGGATTGGCCCAGTCAAAGTCCGGACCTTAATCCAATTGAAATGTTGTGGCAAGACCTGAAGAAGTTGGCACCTACCAGATGTCCCTCCAACCTCTCTCAACTGGCTGAGTTCTGCAAGGAGGAGTGGGCAAAAATCCCCATAAGCAGATGCGAGAGACTGGTTAGTGGTTACAGAAGACGTTTGGTTGAAGTAATGGCTGCAAAAGGAGGAGCCACAAGCTACTAATACAAGGGTTGTCATACTTTTGCACATGTTAAATTTTCAGTTTTTGTGAAATAAACCACCTTTGTTGAATTAAATAATGAAAATATATCGCTTTTTGTGTGTGTGTCCATTGTTTGGAAGGTGTGCTTTACAAATTGGGATTTGGATGTATGTGTAATAAGTTTATTTTAATGTTTTTTATAAAAACAGTGACCCTGTGTGGAGAGTTCACAAACTTTCAAGCAGCACTGTACATGGAGATAGATACCGGGACAGCAATGTCAGTTATCTCAGACAGCCTGTACAAATCAAAACTGAAAGGGTCGAAATTGTATTCATGTGACGTTACATTGAGAACATACACAGACCAACCGTTAGCTTTGTTGGGTAAAATCCTAGAGAATGTGCAATGTGGGAAGCAGCATTTACAACTGCCCTTGCTAGTGGCCCATGGTAAAGCACCAGCGTTGATGGGGCATGATTGAATTCGAGTGCTCAACTTAGATTGGTCAAAAGTGAATTGCATTGCAGCATCTGACCCAGTGGAGCAATTGTACTCAGAGCACACAGCAGTTTTCAGCACAGAGCTAGGCCGTTCAAAAGGCATCACTGCATCCTTGCGTGTATCACCGGATGCTATACCAATTTTTTTGCAAAGCGAGGCCAGTGCCTTATGCACTGCGTGAAGCCATGGATAAAAAGTTAATCAAACTCGAACAACAGGGAATTAACTCTCCTTTGCAGCATAGTGAATGGGCTGCGCTGCTAGTGTGCATTCCGAAAAAAGATGGATCAGTGCGCATTTGCGGAGATTATAAGAAGACGGTAAATCAGTAGATGTAGATCAGTACCCACTTCCAAAACCGCAGGATTTATTCTCCACTTTAGCAGGTGGAAAGCATTTCACTAAACTTGACTTGACGCAGGCCTACACTCAGCTCGACATGGATGAGAAAAGTAAGCCGTTGCTCACCATCAATACACACAGAGGTCTCTATGTATGCAACCGCTTGCCGTATGGGGTCGCTAGCGTGCCCGCTATTTTCTAGCGCACTATGGATAAAGTATTACAAGGGCTTGATGGCGTGGTATGCTACTTGGATGATATTTTGATAACAGGAACAGATACCACCGCACATCTGCACAATCTTAAACAAGTGTTACAGAGACTGGAAGAACATCGGCTTAGGCTTAACAAAGAGAAATGCGCCTTCTTTCAGAACAGTGTGGCCTACCTCAGGCATGTAATTGATGCGGAGGGTGTGCGCCCAATTAAAGAGAAAACTGAGGCTACTGACAAAGCTCCTGTGCCAAAAAATGTGACAGAATTGAGGTCGTACTTAGCCATGCTCAATTACTATGGCAAATTTATACCAAACCTGTCCAGCGAGATTAAGCCTATGACTGAGCTCCTACATAAAGATAAAGACTGTGATTGGACAAGAAAATGTCAAGAGGCATTCAAGCGTACTAAAGCACAGCTTGTAGCCACGCCAGTGCTTACACATTATGATCCTAAACTGCCTGTAATTTTGCTATGTGATGCTTCACATTATGGCATAGGTGCCGTGATTTCACATCAGTTTCCAGACAACGGTGAGAAACCTACAGCTTACGGGTATAGGACACTCACTAAAACAGAAGTCAACTATTCTCAGATGGACAAAAGAAGCACTTACAAACCCCAATTCCAATGAAGTTGGGACGTTGTGTAAAACGTAAATAAAAATAGAATACAATGATTTGCAAATCCTTTTCGACCTATATCCAATTGAATACACTACAAAAACAAAATATTTAATGTTCAAACTGCTAAACTTTATTGTTTTTTGCAAATATTCACTCATTTTGAATTTGATGCCTGTAACACGTTCCAAAAAAGCTGGGACAGGGGCATGTTTACCACTGTGTTACATCACCTTTCCTTTTAACAACACTCAATAAGCATTTGGGAAATGAGGACACTAATTGTTGAAGCTTTGTAGGTGGAATTCTTTCCCATTCTTGCTTGATGTACGACTTCAGTTGCTCAACAGTCCGGAGTCTCCGTTGTCGTATTTTGCGCTTCATAATGCGCCACACATTTTCAATGGAAGACAGGTCTGGACTGCAGGCAGGCCAGTCCAGTACCCGCACTCTTTTACTACGAAGCCATGCTGTTATAACACGTGCAGAATGTGGCTTGGCATTGTCTTGCTGAAATAAGCAGGGACGTCCCTGAAAAAGACAAAACTTGGATGGCAGCATATGTTGCTCCAAAACCTGTATGTACCTTTCAGCATTAATGTTGCCTTCACAGATGTGCAAGCTACCCATGCCATGGGCACTAACACACCCCCATACCATCACAGATGCTGGCTTTTGGACTTTGCACTGATAACAATCTGGATCAGCGGTCGGGAACCTATGGCTCGCGAGCCATATATGGCTCTTCCGGTGACGGCATATGGCTCCCAGACAATTTTGAGTTGAAAAAAAAATCAGTTTGGAACTGATTTTAAAATACTTGTGATATTTCTTAATAATACTGTGTCATTTTAAAGTAAACAGAAATTAGTTTTGAAGATAAATTTCACGGGTCACGGGTCACGGGTCACCCGTGGGTCGGGTCGGGAACCAATGGCTCGCGAGCATGTCCGGGTCATTGTAAAGGTGAAGAAATCAATTTGATCAGATAGCCAACTAGTTTATCCGCTTCAACCCTTGTAAGGGAAAAGAGGGCGAAAAGAAAAAAAGACGGTGGTTACCGTGCATTCCAGGCTGCGTGCGCAGAGGAATCTGCATTTGTGGAGAGAGCAGGATCTGCCGTATGTCTCATATGCAATGATAACATTGCATCGATGAAACGGTCACATATAAAGCGTCACTTCGATACGCCATGCAGCACCAGAAGTCGCATTAAAAGTAAGACATATTTCATTTATTATACGTTAAAAATACTATATGGCTCTCAATGAAATATATTTAGAAATATTTGGCTTTTATGGCTCTCCCAGTCAAAAAGGTTCCTGACCCCTGATCTGGATGGTCCTTTTCCTTTTTAGCCCGGAGGACACGACGTCCATGATTTCCAAAAACAATTTGAAATGTGGACTCGTCAGACCACAGCACACTTTTCCACTTTGCGTCAGTCCATCTCAGATGAGCTTGGGCCCAGAGAGGCTGGCGGCGTTTCTGGGTGTTGTTGATATATGGCTTTCGCTTTGCATGGTAGAGTTTTAACTCTCACTTGTAGATGTAGCGACAAACTGTGTTAACTGACAATGGTTTTCCGAAGTGTTCCTGAGCCCACGTGGTAATATCCTTTACAGAATGATGTCGGATTTTAATGCAGTGCCGCCTGAGGGATCGAAGGTCACGGGCATTCAATGTTGGTTTTCGGCCTTGCCGCTTACGTGCAGAGATTTCTCCAGTTTCTCTGAATCTTTTGATGATATTATGGACTGTAAATGATGAAATCCCTAAATTCCTTGCAATTGTACATTGATAAAAGTTTTTCTTAAACTGTTGGACTATTTGCTCACGCAGTTGTTCACAAATGGGTGAACCTCGCCCCATCCTTGCTTGTGAACGATTGAGCCTTTCGGGGATGCTCCTTTTATACCAACTCATGACACTCACCTGTTTCCAATTGATCTGTTCACCTGTGGAATGTTCCAAACAGGTGTGTTTTGAGCATTCCTCAAATTTCCCAGTCATTTGTTGCCCCTGTCCCAGCTTCTTTGGAACGTGTTGCAGGCATCAAATTCAAAATGAGTGAATATTTGCAAAAAACAATAAAGTTTATCAGTTTGAACATTAAATATCTTGTCTTTGTAGTGTATTCAATTGAATATAGGTGGAAAAGGATTTGCAAATCATTGTATTCTGTTTTTATTCATATTTTAAACAACGTCCCAACTTCATTGGAATTGGGGTTTGTAGTATCATCTTTGGCGTGACCAAGTTTAATGACTATCTGTATGGACGAAAGTTTACTCTGTTTACAGACAACAAACCACTCCTAAAGATACTAGGGCCCAAGACTGGAGTGCCTACATTGGCAGCAGCTAGGCTGCAGAGGTGATTAATTTTTTTCAGCATACAAGTATGACATACGTTACAAGCCATCCTTACAACATGCAAATGCGGATGCATTATCGCATTTACCAATACAGTCTCAAGAGGCAGACTCAGATTATAGCTCTGTGTTTAGGGTCTCATTCTTGGATAAAGTGCTAGTGTCTTCACAAGAGATTGCAAAACAGACAAAGACTGATGCAGTACTACAGACAGTGAAGCACTTCACATTGAATGGTTGGCCAAAGCATTTGAATGAAGATGAGTTAAGGCCATACTTCATAAGCAACACTGAACTGACTGTTGAATCTGACTGTGTGATGTGGGGTTTCCGGGTAATCATACCTGAGGTGTTAAGACCAAAGATGTTATGTGAATTGCATGAAAATCACCAGGGAATGGTAAAGATGAAGGCATTAGCCCGTAGTCACTTTTGGTGGCCAAACCTTGATTCTGACATAGAGTCACTGGTAAACAGTTGCCAGCCATGCCAGTTAAAGAGACACCAACCTGCCACAGCTCGTGTTCACAATTGGAGCTGGCCTAACCGTCCTTGGCAGAGGATACACATAGATTATGCTCAGAAGGGAAAGTTCAACTTCCTAGTGGTCACTGATAGTTATTCACGTTGGCCAGAAATAGCTTTGATGAGTAGCACTACATCTGAAAAGACCATAGAAGTTTTGAGGGGATACTTTGCCACTTGGGGTCTTCCAGATGAACTTATGTCTGATAATGGACCACAATTTGTATGTGCTGAGTTTGAAACATTCCTGAAAAACAATGGGGTGAAACACATTAAGAGTTCTCCTTACCACCCAGCTTCTAATGGGGCTGCAGAGCGTTTGGTGCAGAACCTGAAAACAGCGCTTGAAAAGGTAGAGTAGCAATATGACGTTGCAGCACTGCATACACAATTTCTTATTCTGTTATAGGAGTACACCACAGTCTACCTGCAGAATTGTTTCTCAGACGTCAATTCAAAACCAGTTTGTCTCTCACCAAACCTAATTTCACAGAGTCCATGCAATAGAGACAGGACAGTCAACAGTCCAAGCAAGCAGATAAGATGGCACAAGTCAGACACTTCCCACCAAAACAGAAGGTGTTGGTTCGAAACCACAGGGGAGGGGAAGGTGTTAAATGGGTGCCTGGGTGCATTGTAAAGGCACTTGGTCCTGTCACATATCTTGTGAAAGTGTATGGAAAGGTGTACAAGAGACATGTCAATCAAATGATCAATACTGAGATTGAGAACTGTAATGTGTCAGATGAATCTGATGATGATCTGAGGGATGTTCCAAATCTATCACATGCATGTGTAGCAATGCCTGTAAACGTTCCAGAATCCACTGAGAGGGTTGTGCAGCAAGGATCCAGTGATACTGCTCCCTCCTCAGTTGCAGAGGGTGTCCAGAGGCCGCAGCGGCATGTGAAGCCACCTGATAGATTAAATCTGTGAGAACACAGTTGTTGTTATAACAACGTAATGTTGAAAAGATGTAAAAAAAATGAAATTTTGTTGTACTGTAAATGTACTGGGTTCAGATTTCAGGGGAGGAGTGTAGAGTATGGAGATACACACGAAAGCAAATGTTTTTATTTGAATTAATATGTATTTTATGTTTGACCTCTGAACCTCGATGTCTATAGACCACTGCACTTCCGCGTTCGAACGTTAGAGCGGGGGGAGCTAGAGGGGGAAAGAAGCCGGCAAGTTTGAACACGGTTTAAATGGCTAATTATGTCGCTACGTTGGCTGCTGCGGACAAGAACCGATATTTGCGAAAAATTCGCAGTATCGGTGGCCAGTGTCCTTTCAATCAAACAGGGGAATGGGTTAATAACCCCACTCATGCATTACACCCTGAAATGATAAAAGGCAAAAATTAAATCACACATCATGACCTAGAGCAGCCATGGGGAAAAGACATAGGAACTAGGCTACATTTTCAACAAATGTTTGCATTTTATTCAATTATTACTTTTTACTGGATTGCACATGACTGCATACAATGATGCATGATATACTACTCAATAAGGATGACAATAATAATGTGATAACAATGTTTGCATTTTAACTGGGTAAGGGAGACCGGGGTAGTTACCCCTTGTTTCTAGGAAAGATAAACAAAATTGAGCATGTGACCAACTATTCAAGGGGGAGGGACTATTTTATGATTTTTAATGGATAAAAATACATATGGGTTTGAAGAATGTGATCCCATTCAGACAGGTTTAGCTAACTGTGGAATTCCATATAGCCACCAGCTCAACCTGCGCCAGACCAAACTGTTCCAGGGAGGGGGAGAGAGTGGAAGGGGAGGAGGTGAGGGAGGGGCCAGAGCGGGTCTCAGAAAATTTTGTTGGAGGAGGGAAGGCAAGGGGAGGGGAAGAGGGATATGAATCAACCTACCCCGCAACTGAGTTTCACGTCTACAAATATTTGGGTTGTTTTTCTTGTTAACAGTACAGTCCACCACACAGCAACTTTTGGGCATCGTAGCTACGACTAGGCTGCGTATCTAATACAGTGCGGCTTGGCGGCTTGGGTTTTCTATCCCCCTCTCCTGGCGTCCTGTTGTCAAGGTACCCGGAAGTGTTCTGGTGGTCTATAGGTTGTGTATGTTGTATAAATGTATGCGCGCCACTCTGGTGCGGGCCCTTGGAAGAAGACAGAGTAAGAGGGTCACTCATGTGTTTTCGTGCCTGCTTAACGCAGTCGTTTTGTAATGTTACTACGGTCTATCAAATAAAAGAAGACCAAGATACACCTTGGTCGTTGTATAATTCAGTTATCCTGTAGATACACGACATGTGATTGTCTGTAGTTCTCTCAATGAGGGAGCTGTCCTGCCCATCGCCTACAATACCCATAATTCTCTGCTCAACCTAACAGGTAATCTCCACCCACCATTTCACCTTCCACTATAATAGTATTGGTTACGGTCGTACTGGATTCGGTGACTTAATTTCACCCTAAAACGACAGCGGAAATTGAAATTTGCTCTCTGTGGCCGTGGACCACTCTGGACTCCACAGGAAAATTGAGAAACTCTGTTCCGCAGAATACAAGGACGAAGAACAAAGGATCACATGTCTTCACATTACCGCTGGCCACAATTTTATTGGAAGATAACCTACTCTTGCTCATCCCGCTAACTAGTGAGGCAGCTTAGCATAAAAATTGTGAATTTTGTGATAAAAGCGTCACATTTTTTACATATGTAGCTTAATATATTTAGAAGAAATTTGGATATGGAGCCACTGAAAATTAAGCCCATAGTGGCCATGGCAGGCATGGACGTTATTAGATCGCTTTTAGCATGGCTGTGGCCTCCCTATATTTCATATCAGCCATTATGACAAGACAGAGGAGAATGTTACATTTCCAGAGATACCAATATTATTGTTCTAGTCCAAACAGAACCAGAGATATGCCATTTTACATATCGGGTTGGCACCAATGCATGTTGAAAAAACTAAGTTTCCAGTCACTTTTGAGACATTATTCATCTATACACTATGTATAGACATCTATACCTAAACACTCCCCTATTCATCTATACACTATGTATAGACATCTATACCTAAACACTCCCCTATTCATCTATACACTATGTATAGACATCTATACCTAAACACTCCCCTATTCATCTATACACTATGTATAGACATCTATACCTAAACACTCCTCTTCTGTTGGTCAAGGTTTAGAACCAGCAATTGCAGGAAACAATACACAATTCAGTACTTCAACAGTGTTTATTGTTTTTTATTGTTTTTTTATTTACAAAAGTAACTACTTATCAACTTAGTTTTTTTTTCAACATGCATTGGTGCCATCTGATATGTAAAATGAAATATATATGGTTCTATTTGAACTAGAACAATAATATTGGTATCTTTGGAAAGGTAACATTCTCTTCCGTCTTGTTATAATGGCTGATATGAAATTTAGGGAGGCCACAGCCCCGCTAAAAGCGATCTAATAACGTCCATGCCTGCCATGGCCACTACGGGCTTAATTTTCAGTGGCTCCATATCCAAATTTCTTCTAAATATATTAAGCTACATATGTACCAAGTTTGACACTTTTATCACAAAATGCACAATCCCTAAGAATATTGGAGCTAAGCTGCCCCACTAAACCAGCTGTTATAATCGGTTAACTTTCCTGCAAGCCACACAGTTTTCACAGAAAGAAAAGGTGACCAGATCCTTTTTCATTTCTTAAACATTCAAGATCCTCCGACGACCAACAGGGCACTGGGGATTTTCAGCTGATGAGTTGTGTGGAAGAAAAGAACTGTTTTCCTGAACCTACGCTATTCACCGGACAAAAGACACACGCACCTCTGATCACCATGGAAGAGCAATCTCAAATAAGGCTGGCATCTGGGCAAGGTTAGTGGTTATATCATGTGAGGAAAGTGCTGTTCTCTAAATTCATTCGTGATTTAGATGTGCACAATGTGATTCACGTAGTCGGCGTAAAACATTTGCCAAATCAAATAAGCTGATCATAAATCAGATTTCCATACCAGATCGGTCAAGGCCCAGTTTACCAATGACCACCACCAGTACTGTTGGCTAGCAGGGTGCCGGTGGAAACTATGCTACTGTTGGGCGAAGGAGAAGGAGAGGGGGAAGGCATGTCCTGAGGCAGCGGGAGAGGAGGAAGGGTAGGAGTGTGGAGGTGGGTTTAAACTGTTCTAACACACATTTTAGGTTGGTCTTTCTTTTCACCTAAAAAATTCAATTTCATGCCAGCCTAAAAAAAATCAATTTCATGTACATATTGAACAAAAGATGTAGACTGAAATAAGGACCTGGAATATTCATCATGATACAGCCATTTTTAATATTCCTAAGTAATCCATGGTTTGGCTTCACAGACTACGATACCAAGAAGGACTGGAGCCAGCCAGCAGCCAGCCTTATGGCACTGAGTTGAATAAAGGCTCACATGGGTAAAGAGAAAGTAAAACCAGGTGTGCCACCCAAAAAATGGCCATTAGGGGCACTCAAAGTGCCATAAATGTAAAATGAATGGTGGTCAAAAGGCCAATTTCACAAAATCACAAACCACTGCAATTTTAAGGAATTATCTACCATTCTATATTTGCTCGTTTCTATACATTGTGTACATACTAGATATAAATGTATCAAATGCAACTGACATATGACCTTTTAGAAAATGTTTTATTTTCTTATTCTACTAGTGAAGTCATCATATCATAACATATGTATGTATTGAAATACTGGTTCTGATTGCATCCTGTTCAGCCAACATGACCATTCAGCATTGTTTAGCCTCACAGCTATGGTAGCTAGTTTCATATATATAAGTATGATTTATTTAAGTTTGAGACTCAGTGGCCTCATTGATTAATGGCATCATTGCTGCTTGAGAGTATTTGGATACTCTCAAGCTGGATATTTGGATAAAGTCATATAAAGTACATGTTTATCCATGTAGCCATGTCTAAACCCTATCTCGTCATTCAGTTTAGATGATGTTTATGCTTAATAGTAGTAGAGGCCACTCATATGAAAGAGCAATGGAAACGATATTGAAAAGTGAATCTTATTCAGATAAACCATGGGTAAAAGTTGGCTCTGGACTAATCAACAGCTGAGATTCTGGTTTGGACAATGCGGGCACTGTTAGACTCAGTTTGAAAGGTGCCCTCTATTTTGGCATCACTGAGAACTACAAGTGTGTTTGAGTGCCTATTTAGGATAAAATTCAAGGTGCAGATGGGCTCCCATATAAACAAAATCAAAGGGTAAGCCATCCACAACAAGGTATCTGAGGCGAAATGTGTGTATGTGGACATGAAATGGATATGTGCAAGTGCTGTGCTCCAGTCCCATCAGTCATACTGTCATACTTTATTAACTGCCATGTCTCCAGACTCACCACATTCCTCCCTAAGGTCATATAGCACATACATCCTTCCATTATCCAAGCTGCTTATCCTTAATCAGGGTCATGGGGATGCTGGAGCCTATCCCAGCAGTCATTGGGCGGCAGGCGGGGGAGACACCCTGGACAAGGCCGCCAGTCCATCACAAGACACACACACACACACACACACACACACACACACACACACACACACACACACACACACACACACACACACACACACACACACACACACACACACACACACACACACACCCAGGGACAATTTAGTAGGTTCGATTCACCTGACCTACATGTCAGACACTGGGAGAACATGAAAATTCCACACAGAGGAGAACCCAGGGGGACCCCCAAGGTTGGATTACCCTGGGGCTCAAACCCAGGACTTTCTTGCTGTGAAGCGACCACACTATCCATTGCGCCACCGTGCCGCCCGTGACTGTTATCATTTACATATAAAATAGAGGAAAGAATAGCAGGTAAAATGATTGAGGAAAGAATGAGCACTAATTATCAGCCTGCTTAAAAGTGGATTGAGTGTTTTATCAAGTTTCACAAGCTTCACAGCTCTATGTTCCTTAAAGGAAACCGTCCATCTCTGCTGCTTGACATGATATGATGTGAAGAATGTGTGAGAAGCTTCTCATTTCATCGCCAATCATTCTACATATATATATAAAACGTTGTTAAAAGAAACAGTCAATGGTAGGGAAAGTGCTCAACAAATAAGGAGCAAAATAATCCAGTGAGTCAAGTAAATTGTTTATGGCATGAAACAGGCTTGTACTGTCTCATAAATAATTTACATCAAGAATTTACTTGACTCACTGGATTATATACACACACACACACACACACACACACATATGTATATATATGTATATGTATATATATATATATATATATATATATATATATATATATATATATATATATATATATATATATCACAATGTTACTCAAATGCTGACGGAGTCTAGCCCCTCTCTGCAGACCGTGCAGGAGATAAGGAGGTGTGTCACAGAAAGAAAAGAAAAAGTTGAACAAAAAGCAGGAGGAACTCAAGAAGAGTGAGGCAACAGGCAGAGGGCAAATCTTTGAATGCAACACGGGGTCAAAGCGTGTCACACAACACATAAGACATTTACTACAGGGAGTCAAACAGAAAATCACAATAGAGACTCAGAAGTACAGGGAGGCATTGACAACATAGCTGAGATTCCCTCCCTGAGGATTCACCAGATTGAAACGATGAGAGAATCACAAGCTCTTCTGAAAGATGCTACCCGGGGACTTGCAGCTTTGCTTTGGCTTGCTGTGAAACAGACGAGAACTCCGTTGAAAGAATCCATCTTAATTAAGGGCATGAGTATAAAAATCATTAAAACCGTCACATGATCAGTTGTGCATACAATAATGTGTACCATTAGTATAAGAACATTATAAAAGAGGTGCACTTTATTAATACATTATGTGTACCTTATAAATATTTACAGTGCCATCAGTAAGTTTGTATAATGGCATGATAATTGTTCTGAATGTAAATCTCGCATTTTGAATATGCAGGTATAAACTTGATCTCCAACGTCAATAAAATGGAGGTGGCTCTTCCAGTTTTGTTTATTTCAGCCAAGAGAAGCCAGAGAAGAAGTGTTTTGTTTTTTTGTCTTCTCACAAAAGAAAACAGTGATAGAGCAAACTGTGATCATGACAGTAATGTAATTTCATGAAAGGGAGGAAGCACTTCTAGTATGAAGTGTTTACTGCAGCGCTATTTAAACTTGAAAGGTTGCACCATTTCTCGTGTATCTCCCAGTCCCAGTCATCCAAACACTAGAGTCAACTAGTGCGAAGCACCTCGCACTCAGATTTAACACCAAACACAGAGCCGGCATCCAACTTTTACCAGGCAAGATAGGTAATGATATTAATGTTCTATATTTCTCTCAGATATGAGTTCACAGAGCAATATGAGCCTCCTGAAGTGAACCTTCAGAGAGCTGCTGGTGGGGAAGTCCTCTCAGCAGTGTACTGAGGACACATTGGAACACTGAGGGAATGACTGTTACCAGGAAGTGGCAGCATTCGGCAGGATGTTGTTTTAATTCCGCTCAGCTGTTGACTCTCCATTTAGATTGGCAAAACACATGAATGGTTTTCATTCTATTTAATGAATATTTATATATATCCAGTTATTATTTACTGTATGTTAAAACTGAATTCTGAAGAATGATAGTATCTGGTGTAGGCATAGTAATGTGAGTGTAATACTGCCGGGAGATGACAAACATCCTAAATCCCAAATACTATATTGAAATCATAGTTTTTGCTTTTGTAACATTTTGGTCTATTCTTCAAAATCTTTAATAAGACTTGGAACCAGGATTCCACCAGAATCTGAATCGATAAAACCAATACATTACCGAACCCTCCTCAAGATGAGACATGAGTGTATCAATCCATCTGCTTACATAAAAACATGACATTGCTACTTTAAAGCCACAATGGTATGTCTGAACTTTGCCAGTTAAGAAGCAGTGTGATTTCATATGCATCTCTTTTAATGACAAGTGTTCTCGTTCAAACTGAAAAGCGCATCAAAGCCAGTCAGTACCTAAAGATATCTCTATTACTACTGCTTTCATTGTATATGCAGAAAAACATTTCTTAAAAACACAAAGAGAGCAAACTTGTATAGAATCAACATGGAGCAATTCCAGCCTGAGCAGAGACTTCAGCCAAAAGGTGTGGTTGTTGTGACGTGGTTGGTGGTTGTTAGGTGGTAGTTGTTAGGTGTGGTTGTTGTTAGGTGTAGTTGTGGTTGTTGTTAGGTGTGGTGGTTGTTAGGTGGTAGTTGTGGTTGTTGTTAGGTGTGGTGGTTGTTAGGTGGTAGTTGTGGTTGTTAGGTGGTTGGTGGTTGTTAGGTGGTAGTTGTGGTCTCTGTTAGGTGTAGTTGTGGTTGTTGTTAGGTGTGGTGGTTGTTAGGTGGTAGTTGAGGTTGTTGTTAGGTGTGGTTGTTGTTAGGTGGTTGTTGTGGTTGTTGTTAGGTGTGGTTGTTGTTAGGTGGTAGTTGTGGTTGTTGTTAGGTGGTTGTTAGGTGGTAGTTGAGGTTGTTGTTAGGTGTAGTTGTGGTTGTTGTTAGGTGTGGTTAGCTGCTGCTGAACATGTGTGATGGCATCTTGAACTGTGCAGCATTATGTAACTCAAGTGTGGCCTAAAGGAAAAGAAATATACTTCTGATAGCTTGCCACTATGACACATAAATGCCCAAATTCACCAGCACATTAAGAAGAAGGGAACACAGTGGAATGGGCTCTCTAAATGATGATTAGTTTCAGACTAATTTAAAATCAACCATGATGAGTCATTTGATATTGTTTAAAAGACCATTCAAAATATTCAGTGTGCAATTTTTACATCTTTGGAAATGGTCAACTGCCACTGTAATTGCTTTGGAGATATACACTTCACTTTTTGCTCAGCACCTCCATCGGAAAATTCTATTTAAAGCTTTAATTCTCCTCTGTCAACTTTCACATTTCCAGTGTGCTTCTAACCCTATCATGCTATATAGACCCAGCCCATTACTGAAATGAGTGAGCATTATTATGGTATTTGGGGTGTAGTTATTAATACCCACCTTTCATGGGGTGACAGTTTTTCATTTTTGATAATGACAAACATATCACAATGCTTATGGTTTTTGTCCTCATATAGTACACAAACATCTTGCCAAATAAACAAACTAAACAGGTTGGGAAACACCGTCTATCCTACAAACTACTCTGGTTGGTACCAAGACAGTGGTTCTTACCACATATGATGGTCTTATCTACCACTATATGATACCAGTCTTCTGATATAATGAAAATGGCTGGTGCCTAATTTGGGGAATTTACTAGCAACTACGGCATGTAGACTCAAGTTTGGTTTTGTTTCCTTCTCAGGCTAAAATGTGTTAGAATATCTTCACTAGGTTTAACAGACAGATAAGAATGGCTAACTCTGTAGAGCTGTTACAGTAGACACCAATAAGATAATGGCTACTCGCTAGAAGTGCCTGAAAGAAAAACAAAACAACAGCAGAGGATGCACAAAGCTATTAAACAAAACTGCACAGAGTACCAAGTCCCAAGGAAAATACACAGCAGGGGACTCAGCACAGTAGCGTAGGAGGGAAACAGCAGCTATCAGCATACATCAAGTCAACTCAACAACAACGAAACCAAAAAAATAGCACACATCTCCATTTTGAACAATCAAAAATACAGATGGACAAACAACCCAGGCTCTTCGCTGCTACTGTCCTCCTAGGGCTGAACAGCTGCAAGGAGGCTCTGGCTCCAACCAGGCCCAGACTACTCCTGACATTTAAAAGACAACAAGGTATGTGACTCACGGTTTTGAAGTCATGGTGGCTACAATCCTGGCCTTGGTAGCGACAGTAGAGCATCATCTCTTTAAGGTCGTGGCCAACTCTCTCAGTGAACTCCTTCATACTGAAGGCCTTGGGCCTGTAGGAAATGAAGTTAGCTTTGTCCTGGAGAAAAGCCAACACTTCAGGCTCTGCCAGGTCAGGCTGCGGAATTGCCAGGTGCACATCCAGCAGGGACAGAAGCTCCCCGGCATGGTACAAGTCATTGCGCGTGAGGCGGCTAAAACGGTAGGCATTAAGGTTACAAATGGTGACGGCAGGAAAGACCAGGCTGCCCGAAACCACAGCGTCCACACTGATCACATGTGGGTAAGACAGAAAGTAGGCCAGGCGCTCAGCACTCTCCAAGGCTAAAAGTCCCATGCAAGCCAGCAGAGCAGCAGCCCAGAGCATCCGGCAAGCAGTGGGCTGCCCGTAAGGGAAGATGAAGCGCAGGCCATGCAGTGTGCTGCTTTCAGCAAAGGCCTGCCAAGAGGTGGGGCGCAGACTGGAGCTCTCACGACTCCCCTTGCTGCCACAACTCTCCTTCAAATCCATCATCAATCCTCCAGCTCCTCAGCCGGGGAGCTTCCAGGGCATTTACAACTGTACAGTCAGACTGAAAGAGAGAGAGTCAGTGTTAGTGAATACCCTAGAAGCACTTCATGCAAGACTGAGACATCCTAATTTGACATCAACACATTCAGTAAAGAAAGAGAAAGAAAAGCAAGAGAGAGAAATAGCAAGCAAGCAGGAGACAACCATACACAGAATGGTACAGAGACAGAGAGACAAGACACTGTGATGGGAGGCAGACAGACACCTATAGCAGATAACTGGCAAACATTGATTAAAAAAATAAACAGCAACATATACCCCAAAATCAGCCCCATCAATAATTTTTAAAAAAAAACATAAGGCAGAGCTCTCCAAACACCTTCAGCAATTACTAATGAGAGAAAGAGTGTGAGAGGGTGAAAAAAAAGTGGAGAGGAGAAGAGATGCTCTCTCAAGACATCCCTCTCCTCCCCACCCCCAGTCCAAATCACTCTATTTAGCAGTTACTGTGGATGCCAGCCTGATCCCATGTACACACACATTTCACCAGCATACACACGCTGACCCCATTCCCCACAACCCACCCCACCTCCCCTCTGTCACTCTCTGACACTGTTTTTGTCGACAAAATCCCAGAGGTTAGTCCACTGTGACTCGGAGAGCAAGAGTCACATAAGCCACAAGTCAAGCAAAGCTGCCTCTGTGGCGTCAGCGTTCGCTACTTTGCTCCCTGATTCACCTTCGAAGAACACACCAACTCCTCACGTGCACTTACATGCGCATGTATACACGTATAAACGGGAAGCGTGCACACGCACACACGCGCGCACACACACACACACCTCGTTCCGCCTAGCGAGATGACGTCCAGCCAGAGCGTGGTGAGTGTGTGTGAGCCTGAGAGCATGTGTAGTTGTAAAAGATGCAGAGCGAGAGAGAAACAGAGAAGAAGGGAGGGAAATGATGAGGGAGGGAGACAGGGAGGGATGGAGAGAGAAGCACTCGTGAACCGAGCTGCTGGTTAGTCATGAATGCCAAGCCAAACTCCTCCCGTCTTCCTCTGGCCAGACACATCCGTTCTCCCTCCTCTGCCCTGCTCCTCCGTGGCGGCAGCAAACAACACTAGTGGAGACGGGAGGCACACATACAAACACGCACATGCCCGTGCAGAGAGAGAGAGAGAGAGAGAGAGAGAGGGGGGGGGGGGGGGAGAGAGAGAGTGAGGGAGAGAGCGGTGGGGGCACATGAACAATAAAAACACTCCATACTCTTGCTCTCAAAGGCAAACTCTTATTGGACCCCTTCTTAACTTGCTCTTATTTTGTCTCTCAGCCAGACTATTGTGTTGTTATTGTTTTTCTTCCCATATTTCCACACCCCACCTATGGGGTGCCATTTGTAAACTTGAATAGAAAAATGTTCACAGGTCTTTTTTTTGTTGTTGCAGATTTAGAAATCTGGCAGTATAAATAAATCCTTTCTTTGGAAATATTTAATTTATAAATCTAACCCTTGAAAGAAGACATTTAAATATTTATGTTAAATATCAAATTTCCATCGTCTTATTCTGCTCTCAGGGTCGCGGGGATGGTGGAGCCTATTCCAGCAGTCATTGGGCGGCAGGCGGGGAGACACCCTGGACAGGCTGCCGGGCCATCACAGGGCCCACACACACACACACACGCACGCACACACACACTCATTCCTAGGGACAAATTAGTACGGCCAATTCACCTGACCTACATGTCTTTGGACTGTGGGAGAAAACCGGAGCCCCCGGAGGAAACCCACACAGACACCATGGGGAGAACATGCAAACTCCACACAGAGGACGACCCGGGATGACCCCCAAGGTTGGACTACCCCGGGGCTCAAACCCAGGACCTTCTTGCTATGAGGCGACCGCGCTAACCACTGTGCCACCGTGCCACCAATATTAAATTTGTCTTACAAAATAAATATTTAGCAAAGATTAAATATTTAAATTATATCTAAATATTTTACAAAATTAAGATATTTAGGGTGGAGCCAAGGATGCAAGATGCGTCTCCTTATTGCTCCTGAGTCAGTGACCAAATTTATATATTTAGCCTTGCAATATCTTACATATTTTCATTTGGTTGAATGTCTGGCGAGAACTCTTGGCAATTCCAGTCAAATTTGAGCAGTTTAATTTTATGACGACATCTACTCGGCCAAAAACGGAGTCTGCAATAAGCCTGTTCCCTCTCCTGACCCATCCTCACCACCAGATGCTGCAGCTATTTTTTTTTTAACTGACACATTCAAAACAACATACAATGACTCACAGAGGAAACACAAGCCATATAACACAACACAATATGTCCACCATCAAAACAAATGCTGACAGAATACACAAACAAAACAAAACAAAATTCGGGGGGGGTTTACAAAAGGTACATATACAAGTATATAAACAAAAACCATTTCTAAATCACTGGGCAAAGAAGCAAAAGGCTTGAACCATGGGATCAAAAATCAAAACAGCAATAAACGAGGTATATCCTCATAAATCTTTCTTGCCATTTTGTTAGAATACACTCTTTCAAGAGATGAGACAAATAATTTGAAAGCATTTATGAACTAAACAAGAGACGGCTTACTATTTCTCCATTTACTACAATGAATATGATATTTACCCATAAGAATAATGATATTAATCATATCAGTAATAGATGAGTTTAAGTTATCCATGTTAAATAAAATAAGAGAAATGTCAAAGACAGGAATGTAATTTACTTTTAAGTGATATCCAATTTTTTAAATTGACCCCAAAATATTTTAGACAGGGCAATAGAAGAACATGTGCTCTAAAATTTGGTCTGTTTCATTACAAAATGTACAGGGATCCACTTCAAATTTAAATCTTTCCTTTAGAAAATTTGCAACTGGGTAAACCTTATGAATTATTTTAAAGATAGTTTCTTTTACCTTTGGGGAAATGGGCCATTTAATACATTTAGAATGTGTTTTCACCATAATAGACAAGGTCTCCATATTAGGACCATGTATACATACACACACGGCTCTCTATTATAATCGTGAAACACTTTGGATTTCAGAATAGCACTGATCACCTTATTATTACATTTGTTATCACATAAAGTACAATCATTAATCGCTAAATTTGGCAATACCGGTTTAACATTTGAGTATATTAAGGTGTTTTGGATTAACTGAATCAGTGGTAAAGTGATTGCTTTGCAAATCCTACTGTATTCCTTGTGAGTACAATTTCAATTGTATTTATTTAAAAAGGCCATATAGTCCAAAAGGTCACGGTTGCAATCCAAAAGATCACTTATGAACAAAATCCCTTCATCATACCAATTACTCTTAAATATTGATTTCCTATATTGTTCCATAAAGTTGAACCATGAAGAGAGAAATTATGGATAAATGTCATTTTCCAAAACTGAAGAATTTGTCTAAGGAAATTTGACAAATTGATAGGAATCTTGCCTACCTCAAAATCAAATTTTAAAACAAAATCAAGCCCACCGTTTTTGTTTTGTTTTTTTCCAAACAAGGACCTTGGTATGTGAAACCACATAGAAGTTGGCTGTGTCAAGTATGCCTTAATACCACCCTTGTCATACTCATTAACTAGCTGTGATCTTTTTTATATAATGGGTTTTATTTTTCCATTTGAATTGGAATATAACTGAGTTGGCTTTTTTAATATCACTGGAAGAAACATATAGGGAGTGACATGGATAAATTAATTTGGAGATACCTTCTGCTTTAGATAAGATGACTCTACCAAAAATAGTAAGATCTCCGGATAGTCAGTGACCGAGAGATTTCTTCATATCAATTATGTGATTAAAAAAAAAAGTCTCTCCAGAAATAGTTATTCCTAGATATTTAACTTCAGACTTAACTCTAATTGAAGCAATTTGAGAATATGTGCATGAATGAATGGGAAGTAATTAACATTTTTTAATATTAAGGAATAATTCTGATGTCTTAGAGAACAATGAAATTGTATTAAGGGCTTTCTTTACAATACAATCGTTTCTTAAGAAAACTGATGTGTCATCTGCGAATTGACTAATTCTAAACCCCTTGTCAAAAATAGTAATACCTTGGGGGACGCTAGTGAGCAGTAACATGTAAGGACGTCTTTGTATTGGGCTGCTGATCAGGGCAAACTTTTCATTAATATTATAACTTTGTAGATCAATCAAACACAGATAAATTTGGTTTAACGCACATGATACCGAAACACTAGCACACCGGACTCACAACTTTGTACTTGTATATCGACCATTTAGAAGACGCGATGGGCAAAAACAAATCCAGCAGTGACCAGGCCGCTAAAGTCTCGGGCTCTGTGAAGGCCCCGGACGAGGAGTCTACAGATGTATCAGGGGTGATGGCTGCCATCGCGAGCAGTGAGAGCAAGATCTTGGCACGGATAGATTCATTCACAGAGGATCTGAATGCAAAAATAGACTCTATAAAGGCCGGCATGGAGAAACGAGACACCCGTCTAAAAGATGTGCAGGGCAGCCTGAATACATACTAAGACAAGACGACGAAAATGGAGGAGGATATCGGCCAGCTAAAGGGACGACAACACCAGTGACAGTGCGTGCATTAGCACACATAATGCACGCACTGTCGGGATAAAAGAGGGATTCGAGATCAGCGGAGGCCAGCAGCCTACTATTACCGTTGTTAAACTACTGCAGGAGTTACTAGGCCTCAGCTTCACCTCGGCCCTAGACCGGGCTCACCGCAGCCTGCGGCACTCACTCGACGAAGGAGAACCCCCCCCCCCCCCCCCCCCCCAGGATCATTGTGGTGAAGTTTCACTATTTCTCAGAGAGAGAGAGGGAGGAGGTTTTCCGCAAAGCTGCCCGTTCAGCTCCGTTGAGCCTGCACGGTAAGAGAGTGAGCATCTTCCCGGATTACCCCGCGGCGGTGGCGAAAAAGAGGGCGACCTTCTCCGAAGCTAAGCGGGCATCAAGTTTGGGATCCTGTTCCCGGTGGTGCTTCGTATCACTTCATCGTCTGGCCAAGAAAAGCGGTTCGAAGACCCATCTAAGGCGATGGGTTATATCAGGGAGAATCTAAAGCTTCAGGACAATGTACAGTAAGATGTTGATAAATTCGAATATATTTGTGGCTAACTGGCATTGGCGGCTAATTGATATTAGCTGCTAAGTGCCAACAACTAGCGGAAGTAGCTAGCTAAGGCACCAAGACGACAGGGTAACGTTTCGGTTTAACTTTATCTATTTACTCCAACTTCTGTAATTTGAGACTCACAGATAATGTCGCCTTTTTCATTTCATTTCTCACTCTTCCCTCCCGGAGCCTCCGCTTCCGCCTGTGGTGGCACTTGAAGGTACTGTTCCGCCCGCTGTCTCCCTCCGCTGGACTCATCTCTCTTTGACCCTCTCGCCAGGAATTTTCCCCATACAGACTATTATCAGACACCGTGCCTCTCATCCACACGTTGTATCTAATAGCAGAAACAACTACTACTACTTTCGGCTGCTCCCGTTAGGGGTCGCCACAGCGGATCATCCGTTTCCATTTCTTCCTGTCCTCTGCGTCTTCCTCTGTCACACCAGCCACCTGCATGTCTTCCCTCACTACATCCATAAACCTCCTCTTTGGCCTTCCTCTTCTCCTCTTCCCTGGCAGCTCCATATTCAGCATCCTTCTCCCAATATACTCAGCATCTCTCCTCCACACATGTCCAAGCCATCTCAATCTTGCCTCTCTTGCTTTGTCTCCAAACCGTCCAACCTGAGCAGTCCCTCTAATATAATCGTTCCTAATCCTGTCCTTCTTCGTTACTCCCAGTGAAAATCTTAGCATCTTCAACTCTGCCACCTCCAGCTCCGCCTCCTGTCTTTTCGTCAGTGCCACTGTCTCCAAACCATATAACATAGCTGGTCTCACAACCATCTTGTAAACTTTCCCTTTAACTCTTGCTGATACCCTTCTGTCGCAAATCACTCCTGACACTCTTCTCCACCCACTCCAACCTGCCTGCACTCTCTTTTTCACCTCTCTACTGCACTCCCCGTTACTTTGGACAGTTGACCCCAAGTATTTAAACTCAAATGCCTTTGTCACCTCCACTCCTTGCATCCTGACCATTCCACTGTCCTCTCTCTCATTCACGCATAGGTATTCCGTCTTGCTCCTACTGACTTTCATTCCTCTTCTCTCCAGTGCATACCTCCACCTCTCCAGGCTCTCCTCAACCTGCACCCTACTCTCGCTACAGATCACAATGTCATCCGCGAACATCATCGTCCATGGAGACTCCTGCCTGATCTTGTCCGTCAACCTGTCCATCACCATTGCAAACAAGAAAGGGCTAAGAGCCGATCCTTGATGTAATCCCACCTCCACCTTGAACCCATCTGTCATTCCAACCACACACCTCACCATTGTCACACTTCCCTCATACGTATCCTGCACCACTCCTACATACTTCTCTGCAACTCCTGACTTCCTCATACAATACCACACCTCCTCTCTCGGCACTCTGTCATAAGCTTTCTCTAAATCTACAAAGACACAATGCAACTCTTTCTGGCCTTCTCTATACTTCTCAATCAACATTCTCAAAGCAAACATCGCATCGGTGGTGCTCTTTCGTGGCATGAAACCATACTGCTGCTCGCTGATCGTCACCTCTCCTCTTAACCTAGCTTCTATTACTCTTTCCCAAATCTTCATGCTGTGGCTGATCAACTTTATACCTCTGTAGTTGTTACAGTTCTGCACATCGCCCTTGTTCTTGAAAATCGGTACCAGTATGCTTCTTCTCCACTCCTCAGGCATCCTCTCACTTTCCAGGATTGTGTTGAACAATCTAGTTAAAAACTCCACTGCCATCGCTCCTAAACATCTCCATGCCTCCACAGGTATGTCATCAGGACCAACTGCCTTTCCACTCTTCATCCTCTTCATAGCTGCCCTCACTTTCTTCTTGCTAATCCGCTGAACTTCCTGATTCACTATCCGTACATCATCCAACCTTCTCTCTCTCTCATTTTCTTCATTCATCAGCCCCTCAAAGTATTCCTTCCACCTTCTTAGCACACTCTCCTCGCTTGTCAGCACATTTCCATCTCTATCCTTGATCGCCCTAACTTGCTGCACATTCTTTGCAGTTTGGTCCCTCTGTCTAGCCAATCGGTACAAGTCCTTTTCTCCTTCCTTAGTGTCTAATCTGTCATACAACTCACCATACGCCTTTTCCTTTGCCTTTGCCACCTCTCTCTTTGCTTTACGCTGCATCTCCTTGTACTCCTGTCTACTTTCTTCATCTCTCTTACTATCCCACTTCTTCTTTGCCAACCTTTTCCTCTGTATAATTTGCTGTACTTCCTCATTCCACCACCAAGTCTCCTTGTCTTCCTTCCTCTGTCCTGATGACACACCAAGTACCTTCCTAGCTGTCTCCCTCACTATTTCTGCAGTGGTTTTCCAGCCATCTGGCAACTCTTCACTACCACCCAGTGCCTGTCTTAACTCCTGCCTGAACTCCACACAACAGTCTTCCTTCTTCAACTTCCACCATTTGATCTTCGGCTGTGTCTTCACTCGCTTCCTCTTCTTGGTCTCCAAAGTCATCCTACAGACCACCATCCGATGCTGCCTAGCTACGTTCTCCCCTGTCACCACCTTGCAGTCTCCAATCCCTTTTAGATGGCGCCTTCTACATACGATATAGTCCACCTGTGTGCACTTTCCTCCACTCTTGTACATCACCCTGTGTTCCTCCCTCTTCTTGAAATATGTATTCACCACAGCCATTTCCATCCTTTTCGCAAAATCCACCACCATCTGTCCTTCCACATTTCTCTTCTTGACTCCATACCTTCCCATCACCTCCTCGTCACCTCTGTTCCCTTCACCAACATGTCCATTGAAGTCCGCTCCAATCACCACTCTCTCCTCCTTGGGTACCCTCTCCACCATGTCGTCCAACTCATTCCAGAATTCTTCTTTTTCATCCATCTCACACCCAACTTGCGGGGCATATGCGCTGATAACATTCAGCAATAAACCTTCAATTTCCAGCTTCATACTCATCACTCTGTCTGACACTCTCTTCACCTCCAGCACGCTCTTGACATACTCTTCTTTCAGAATTACCCCTACCCCATTACTGCTCCCATTCACACCATGGTAGAAGAGTTTGAAGCCACCTCCGATACTCCTGGCCTTACTCCCCTTCCACCTGGTCTCTTGCACACACAGTATGCCTACCTTTCTTCTTTCCATCATGTCAGCCAACTCTCTCCCTTTACCAGTCATAGTGCCAACATTCAAAGTTCCAACTCTCACCTCCACATGCCTACCCTTCCTCCTCTCTAGCTGCCTCTGGACATGCTTTCCCCCTCTCCTTCTCCTTCGCCCAACAGTAGCATAGTTTCCACCGACACCCTGCTGGTTAACAGTACCGGTGGCGGTCGTTGGTAACCCGGGCCTCGACCGATCCGGTATGTAAGTCTTATTTATGATCCGCATATTTGATTTGGCAAAGATTTTACGCCGGATGCCCTTCCTGACGCAACCCTCCCCATTTGTCCGGGCTTGGGACCGGCACTAAGGATGCACTGGCTTGTGCATCCTCAGCGGCTGGGTTTAATAGCAGAAACAACAACAACCGAATATCTGGAGCAAATATCTGCAATTTGCGTCCTATTCCTTGTAATCCTGTTGGTGTTAATTCTGCTGTGACACCAAACAATTTTGGCCTCTTGAATGTGAGATCTCTGGGTAATAAGTCCTTTATCATCAATGATGTTATTGTTTCCAATAATCTGGACTTTTTTATGATTACTGAGACATGACTGTCCCCAGGGGACACTGTTCCCCTGATTGAGGCTAGCCCCCCTGATTTTGTATATTTTCACATTTCCAGGTCCTCTGGTAGAGGGGGTGGCCTAGCTTTTTTTTTATAAGTTAGGTCTTAAGTGCCATCCGGTTAACTTTGGTAATTTTATCTCATTTGAGGTTTTATGTTTTTTAATTACTGGTCCTTCCCCTTTTCTCGGCATCTTAATTTATATGCCCCCTAATTCAATTAGCTTTATCTCTTGAGTTTTCTGACCTTTTATCTATTGTCATGCCAAAATATGACAGGGTGCTTATTCTTGGCGATTTTAATATTAATGTGTGCGGTCCTTCCCATTCCATCACCTCACATTTTTTGGATCTTGTAGATTCTTTTAACCTCATTCAATCTGTTAAAGGGGCCACACACTCCGAAGGCCACATTTTAGACCTTGTACTCTCCTCTGCATCCTCTCCTCTCTCTAATGTCTCAATTTGGTGGTTATGCCTGTATCTGACCATAAAACTATCATTTTCAAAGTACCACTACAGCTCGCTACTCCTTGTCATTATCCTAAAACACGATCTCGCATTCTCAACGCTGGCTCTGCAGTTAAATTCTGTGACACTTTTAATTTATCATCCTTTAATCCCTCTTTATCACCACTCAATCCAGATGCACTATTAAATTCATTCACTGATCAGTGCCAATCCATCCTCGACCAAATTGCACCATTTAAAACTAGGAAACTGTTACGGCTTGCCCACCCCACGCCGTGGCGCGCCCACCCCGTGCCGGCAGCCAATCAGCTCGTCAGGGCCAGGCTTAGCCGTCAGGGCTGGGCTTAAGTTTGGTGGTCTCCCAGCGCCCGTTGGCAGTTCGTGCCGTAATCTCCTCACAGTAGTGGCTACTCTTCCCCTACGGTGCTTTTCTCTCCAAGCTCACTCCAGCCTTTGGTTTATGGTTTCCCTTGAAAAGTTTCCCCGTTGAAGTATCCTGCCGTGTTCCTGTTTGGATTACCCGCGAGTTTTTTTCCCTTGGACTTCCCGTTTTCTTGTCACTTATTACCTTCCTGTGTTTGACTGTTGTACGCGCAAGGAATAAAGTACGCCAGTTTCGGCTAACCCCACCAAACCCTAACAGTACGAACTGACCATGACGACCCCAGCCGACACAGAGAGCGTACCGACCAGTCCGGTTCAAGCGGCTCTCATCAGACAGATCCAACTGAACAACTCCCACACCCAGCAGGTAGAGGCGGCCTCTGCTGCGGTGAGCGATCTTCAGACTCGGGTCCAGCCCCTCCAGGCCTGTGTGGTTAACCTAACGAGCCAGCAGGCGGCGTTGGCGAGCCAACAAGCAGAGATCCTGCGTTAGTTGCAGACTATAACGGCGGCTCTAACCATCCAGCCGCCGGGCCAGCCTGCCCCTGGAGTCATGGGTAACCCGCCCCCTGGGCCCGCTGCCCCAGTTAACCCTGTGGGGCTCAACCCAGTTCCCCGGGAGCCCTGCCTCTCCAGCCCACGACCATTTGATGGCGACTTTGAGACCTGTGCCACGTTCATCATGCAGTGTGAGCTGGTCTTCCTGCACCAACCGAGCATGTTCACGTCTGATGCGGCCCGTCTCGCTTACGTGACCAACCTGCTCACAGGCAGAGCAGCTCATTGGGCCACTGCTTCCTGGTCCATGAAGGCCAGTTTCTGCCTCACCTACGAGGACTTTGAGGCAGAACTACAGAAGGTTTTCCACCGTCCAGGCGGTGGCCAGGACCCTGGTGCTCGGCTGAGCAGTATCCAGCAGGGCAGTGGCAGTGTCACAGACTACTCGGTGGAGTTCAGGCTGGCCGCAGCTGAGAGCGGCTGGAACGACCGGTCACTTCGGGTCACCTTCCGGAGAGGTCTCAACGAGGCTGTCAAGGACCAGCTAGCCACCCGGGAGGAGCCCATCTCCCTCGATGACCTGATCAAGCTCACCATCCGCATCGACGGACGCCTCTGGGAGAGGAGGCGTGAGCGAGCCCTGCGTGGATCCCCATCCTTTCCCCAGTCGTCCAGCACTCCTGCCAGGACCCCTACTCCTGCTCGCACCACTTTCCCTGTGGCCGTTTCTCCCCCCGAGCCCCAGACCACGACGGGGGAGGAACCTATGCAGCTGGGGCGCACGCGCCTTAGTCCGGCCGAATGGGAGGCCCGGTTCAAGGTGGGTCAATGACTCTACTGTGGCCAGAAGGGACAGCTGATCAGCGGTTGCCCCACTCGGCCAAAAGACTAGGCTCACTGGGGCCCCGGGAGATCCTAGTGAGCCGCCTTTCCTGTTCCCGCCGTCCTGCCCCACAGAACCATCTAGTTAGCGTTACCCTGGCCTGGGCTGACCAGCGGCTCCCGGTGGGTGCACTCCTCGACTCGGGGGCTGATGAGTGTTTCCTGGACTCAGAGTTTGCTGCCCAGGCTAACATCCCGCTAGAGACGCTGGAGAAGCCCATGGAGGCCTTCGCGCTGGACGAGCGCTGCCTGGCCAGCGTCACCCAACACACCCACCCTGTCTCTCTCACCATAGCAGGGAACCATGTGGAGAGACTTCGGTTCTACATCATCCAGTCCCCGTTAGTCCCTGTGATCCTAGGGCGCCTCTGGTTCGTGCAGCATGAGCCACACATCGCCTGGGCCTGCGGTACCATCATGGAGTGGAGCTCCTCCTGTCATGCCCAATGTCTCCAGGCTGCTCCCGGCTCATCCCCCCGATGTGCCCCTAGTGCCCCGCCTCCCGACCTCTCCTCTGTTCCCCCTGAGTACCATGAGCTAGGTGAGGTTTTCAGCAAGACCCGGGCCCAATCTCTTCCTCCTCATCGGCCTTATGACTGTGCTATCGACCTCCACTCTGGGGCACCCCTTCCCAGCAGTCGTCTGTACAGTCTGACCATCCCCAAGAAGGCTGCGATGGACGAGTACATCTCCGAGTCCTTGGCAGCGGGGCTCATTCGGCCCTCGTCCTCCCAGGTGGCAGCTGGATTCTTTTTCATGAAGAAGAAGGACGGGGGCCTCCGACCCTGCATTGACTATCGCCAACTCAATGAGATAACCGTCAAGAACTAGTACCCCCTTCCTCTCATGAGTTCCACCCTTGAGCCCCTCACCCAGGCTACAGTCTTCACTAAGCTGGACCTCCGGTGTGCCTATCATCTGGTCCGGATCCGGAAGGGGGAGGAATGGAAGACAGCCTTTAAGATGCCCCGGGGTCATTATGAGTACCTGGTCATGCCGTTCGGCCTCACCAACGCCCCGGCGGTATTCCAGGCTCTCATGAATGACATCTCCGCGACATGCTCGACGAGTTTGTGGTGGTCTACCTTGATGACATCCTCATCTTCTCCAGGACCCTCGAGGAACATGTCCAGCATGTCCGCCGGGTACTCGAACGTCTCCTCTGGAACCGGCTCTTCGTCAAGGCAGAGAAGTGCCGGTTCCATTCCCCTTCCGTTGACTACCTGGGCTTCGTCGTTGAGAGGGGACAGACCCAGGCCGACCCCCCCCAAGATCCAGGCTGTGGTGGACTGACCCGATCCCACATCACGGAAGGAATTACAGAGCTTCCTCGGGTTTGCGAACTTCTATCGGAGGTTCATAAGGAACTACAGCCGCGTGGCAGAACCTCTCACCAGGCTGACCTCCCCCTCCCAGCCGTTCATCTGGTCCCCGGCTGCCCGCTCTGCATTCCGGTCCCTCAAGGAGAGGTTCACCAGCGCCCCGGTCCTGCTCCACCCCGACCCCAAGAGGCAGTTCATTGTGGAGGTGGACGCTTCGGACACCGGGTTGGGGGCTGTCCTCTCCCAGCGGTCAGCGTCTGACCAGAAGGTCCACCCATGCGCCTTCTTCTCTCGCCAGTTCCTCCCCGCCGAGGAGAACTATGATATCTGGGACCGGGAGCTGCTGGCAGTGGTGGCTGATCTGGAGGAGTGGCGCCATTGGCTGGAGGAGCGGAACAGCCGTTCACCATCTGGACTGATCATAAAAACTTGACGTTCATCCGAGCAACCAAGCGCCTCAATGGTCGGCAGGCACGGTGGGCCAGCTTCCTCAGTCGGTTTGACTTCACGCTGACTTATCGCCCCGGGTCCCGCAACACGAAGGCAGACTCCCTGTCCCGACAACACCCGAGGAGGGAGCCAGCTACAGAGCAGCCGACTCCCATCCTTCCTGAGGCCAGGGTGGTTGGCGTGGTTACCTGGGGCATCGAGACTGTGTTCAGGCAGGCGTTGCGCTCCCATCCCGCCCCGAGCCACATGCCTCCATGCCGCCTGTTCGTCCCGGACTCAGTCTGGTCCCGGGTTCTTCAGTGGGGCCATGCCAGTCAGTTTGCTTGTCACCCGGGTGTCCACCGTACCTTCACCTTCCTGGCTCGGCGTTTCTGGTGGCCCACCATGAGGAACGACGTCAGGGACTTCGTAAAGGCCTACTCCGTCTGTGCTCACAGCAAGGCCTCTCACTAGGCACCCGCGGGTCTGCTGCAGCCCCTCCCAACTCTAAGCCGGCACTGGTCCCATGTGGCATTGGATTCTGTCTCCGGACTGCCTCCCTCCCTAGGTAACACTGTGATCCTGACAGTGGTGGACCACTTCAGTAAGGGAGTGCACCTGGTGGCCCTCCCCAAACTCCCATCGGCTTCTGAGACGGCGGACCTCCTGATGGGCCACGTGTTCTGCCTTCCCCTGGACGTTGTCTCGGACCGAGGGCCCCAGTTCGTCTCCCAGGTATGGCGGGCCTTTTGTAAGGGGTTGGGTGCCTCTGTTAGTCTCTCCTCTGGATATCACCCACAGACTAACGGGCAGATGGAGAGGATGAACCAGAGCGTGGAGTCTGCCCTCCGGTGCGTGGCCGCCAAGAAGCCCAGCTCCTGGAGCCGGTTCCTCCCCTGGGTCGAGTATGCCATCAACTCCCTAGTCAGCTCTGCCACCGGCCTCTCACCTTTTGAGGTGTCCCTGGGCTACCAGCCGCCTCTCTTTGCTGCACAGCAGTCGGAAGTGGCAGTTCCCTCCATGCAGGCCCATTTGAACCGGTGTCGTCGCATCTGGGAGGTGACCAGAGCTGCTCTGCTCTGGACAGCTGAGCGCGCCAGTCGGGGAGCCAACCGACGCCGGTCCCCAGCGCCTACGTACCAACCACGCCAAAGTGTGTGGCTGTCCTCGAAGGACCTCCCGCTTCAGTCCACCGCGAAGAAGCTGAACCCCCGGTTAGTCAGGCCCTTTGAGATTAGGAAGGTTCTCAGCCCCGCAGCAGTGAGTCTGAAGCTTCCGGCTTCCTTGAAGATCCATCCCGTTTTTCATGTGTCTCGGGTTAAGCCTGTCTCCCACAGTCCTCTGATGCCTCCGACCCCAGCTCCGCCTCCCCCTGAGATCATGGATGGGCACCCCCAGTGGAAGGTTTGCTGGCTGCTGGACGTCCGGCGCCGAGGACGGGGGTTCCAGTATTTGGTGGACTGGGAAGGCTACGGTCCGGAGGAAAGTAGCTGGGTCTCCCGCCAGCTCATCCTGGACCCTGGGCTGCTCACTGAGTTCCATCATTCCCATCCCGACAAGCCGGGCAAGTTGCCTGGTGGCTCCCGTGGAGGGGGGGGTTACTGTTTCGGCTCGCCCACCCCGCGCCGTGGCCCGCCCACCCCGCGCCGGTAGCCAATCAGCTCATCAGGGCTGGGCTTAGCCGTCAGGGCTGGGCTTAAGTTTGGTGGTCTCCCAGCGCCCGTTGGCAGTTCGTGCCGTAATTTCCTCGCAGTAGTGGCTACTGTTCCCTTACAGTGCTTTTCTCTCCAAGCTCACCCCAGCCCTTGGTTTATGGTTTCCCTTGCAAAGTTTCCCCGTAGAAGTATCCTGCCGTGTTCCCGTTTGGATTACCAGCGAGTTTTTTCCCTTGGACTTCCCGTTTTCTTGTCGCTTATTGCCTTCCTGTGTTTGACTTTTCTACGCGTAAGGAATAAAATACGCCAGTTTCGGCTAACCCCATCGCTGTCTGGTGTCGTGTGCTTGGGGTCTTCCACAAACCCTAACAGAAACAAAAATTAAATAACCTCCCCTGGCTGAATGATCACATCTGTGCCCTTAAAAGACTTTGTAGAAAAACAGAACGACAATGGAAGGCCAACAAGTCCGAATTAACACATAACACCCTTAAAAACCAAATGTTAATTTACCAGAAGACAGTTAAGTGTAAAAGCCACACCCTTTACATTTGTGTAAAGGGTGTGCCTTCTTATAAATTGGACACAGCTTTGCTGGATCAATGTTGACCTTTTGCATGTCTTCGTCTGGTGTTTCAGAGAGATGTCTGTCTTGTGGACTGAGACATGTTCTGTTTGCATTTCTAGGGTGTTCTGGTTTTGTGTGGTCTGCATGGAGAGGGGGAAGAAAACTAGGGTTGTTGCACATCTTTGCTTGATCCGATATGAAATCAGCAAGGACAGAAAATGGAGGAAAGGAGACCCCATGCTGCTTTTTGGATGTGTAGCCTAGCATCATCCATCTCTCTTGTAGATTAAAGGGCAGTTTTTGAACTATGCTGGTTATACCCCATGCTCTATCTAAACAGGCAAGACCAGAAATCACTCCCACTGATTTTGCTGCTTGAAGCTCCATCAACATGTCTCCCAATTCTTTCAGTTTCTTCCAGTCTTTGTTTCAAATCTTTGGGAAGCTGTCAACTCTTTTGAGTAATGCACTGTCAATGACCTCAGGGCCCCAAAGCATTCATCAAGTCGCTGCCAAATCCTCTGAAGTCCCTTTTCTGGGTTAAAGACACAATAATAATATCCTTTTTGTTTATTCTCTAGACTCTGCAGCTAGCCACTTAACTAGGAGATCCATCTTTTCTTTAACTGAGAGGTGAAGGCCTATTGTGGTGTTCAAGAATGCCGCTTTCCAGGCCCTACAATTTTCTGGGCGATCATCAAACTTGCAGTAGGCCTGTGGCAATAACTTCTCTACGTGCCATGAACCTAACAAGATCAGACATATTCTGATTGTCTCCATAGTGAGCCTGTGGGGTACTAACAGGAAACTGGGCATACGTTTTTAGTGAAGGTGGGTGTGGCTTGACCTGTGGGTAAGTATGAGATTGTGGGACTTGGGTTAGGGCTGGTAGCTGCGCCACACCATGGTGGAGAGTATCTGCTGGTAAGTAACTACGATTCTCTGGTGGCCTGACATGGCCGAAATAAGCTTTGTGCTTCTGCTCTCTAAAGTCTGAATGTTCTGTGGTCTGTGATGGCCTGGTAGCATTTGCATCAGAGTAGGTAACTTGTCTCTCCATGGTGATTGCATGTCCACTAGGGAAATATGTTTCAACATCATAGGTGGCCCTTGTAGATGGCCTGCTATGGGGAAAGCTACCGTCTGTGTCTAGGCCATACATTTGGGATGACACTGGTGGTGGCCTTGGCTCTTCAGATGTTATGACTGGGTCTGCCTGAGTGTCAGTCCGTAGTCTGGTCTGCTCTTGAACATAATCAATGGTTCACTGAGCAGAATCATGAGCACTGAATCCTACATCACTTTTCAACTCAAAGTCCGATTCTTTGTTGCACATGAGGGCTGCTGCCCATGCTTCGGCCTTTGCAACTGCTGCTGCTGCTGTTTTTTCAACATTTAGGACATCAAGTTTTGCATCTAAGCATACTTTCTCTGCATCCAAGTGTGCTTTTTTGCATTTTAATCTGCATTTCCTTGTCTGCATACTTTACTTTAGCTTTGGCCTCTTCAGCCTCTGCAAAGGCTATGACAGCCTCTGAGCTAGCAGAGGAGCCGCGAGAGCATTTAGATGTTGCTGACCCACCAGACCAGGTAATACAGCTGTTTGGGGATCGTGACTTCTGTTCTTCCATAATGTCATGGAAGCCACGTAAGGAATGCCATATGCTGCAACGGCACCTTCACATGACAGATGTAGACAGACGCAAACCTGATAAGATTCTAGATGCACTTGAAAAGCCCTTCGAACCATCCAGGAATGTGATTTATGAGCGCTATATATTCCTTACCACTCAACAGAGCCAGTGTGAGTCAGTAGACCAATATGTTGCAAACTTGAGGAAGTTAGTGCACACCTGTGGTTTTACCGCTTTGAATGAGGAAATGATACGTGACAGGCTTGTCATCAGGACAAAAGATGTTGGCGCTCGCATGCGCATGCTGAGGGAATCTGACCTCACGCTAGCAAAAGCCATAGACACTTGCAGGGCAAGCGAACAAGCAGAGATCCAAAACAAGAGAATGAGCGGAGGGGAGCAGGAGACCGTGAACTATGCATCACGCGAAAGACGTTCAGAGGGGCAAAGCTCTGCTTGCCATTACAAGCCTACAGAATCCACGGGCGCTGCAAACAGAGAAAGGAAGCCAGAAGGCACATGCCACTACTGTGGGTTCACACATGAGAGACTGAAATGCCCAGCATACGGAGCCATCTGCAAAGCCTGTGGTAAGAAGAACCATTTCGCCAAAGTATGCAAACAGGCACAACACAAACCTCATGTTAACCTAATGCAGGAAGACATTGAGCCAGATGATGAATCAACAGATGAAATGTGGTACATCTCACATGTAAACTCTATACAAGACAAGGCTCATAAGCTGTTTATCAATCTGAAGCTGACTACGCCAATTCATGGAAAAGTGACATATGACCCCCGCCGCACAGTGAAATGTCAATTGGACACAGGGTCAACTGTCAATGTACTGAGCTACCGAGACATACAACGCATAACATAGGATGGCAACCCAGCTCTCCATCCCAACAAAGCCACTCTCAAGCTATATGATGGATCACTGACAAAACCAACAGGAGAAATCAAACTCAAAGTGGAACATGATGGACAGACACACAAGCTCAAGTTCCAGGTCATAGAATCATCTCAGATCCCTCTGCTATCAGCCGACATGTGCCAGAAGCTGAACTTGCTCAAGGTAAATCGGAGACACGTCATTCATCATGTGGACACTTCACAAATGCCTACTGAAGCGCACACAGCACTCACAACAGAGGAGATACTGTCCAAATATGAAGATGTGTTTGAGGGGCTTGGCTGCCTACGTGGTGAGCTACACTTGAATGTCGACACTGACATATGGCCAGTACAACAACTACCATGGTGGGTTCCTATCCCGCTAAAGAAAAAAAGTCACAGAAGCAATGCTGTCGATGGAGAAGCAAGGAATCATTGCTAAAGTCACTGAGCCCCACACAATGGATCAGCAACATGGTCGTTATCGAGAAGCTAGGGAAACTGCACACCTGCATTGACCTGAGCGCATTCAACAAGGCTCTGCTGAGGTCTCACTATCAGATGCCCACCATAGAGGAGATACTGCCAGACATAGCAAATGCCAAGGTATTCTCAGTGCTATATGCAAAGGACGGATACTGGCAGGTGAAACTAGATGAAGAAAGCAGCCATCTCACCACATTTTGGACACCTCTGGGAACATACATGTGGTTAAGAATGCCATTTGGATCATGCCAGCAGCTGAATAATACCAATGCAGACAGCATGAAGCACTACAGGGACTGACTGGTTTTAGTGTCATAGCAGATGACATTCTTCTCTATGGGTGTGGAGACACACAGGGGATGGCATTGGCAGACCATGACAAAAACATTGCAGCCCTATTTCAAAGGGTGAGAGAGGTCAACCTGAAGTTAAACAAGAAGAAACTCAAGCTGAAGCAATCCAGCGTGCCATACACGGGTCATCTTCTCACCACATAGGGACTGCTCCCAGACCCAGAGAAGATAACGGCAGTGCAAAACATGCAGACGCTTACTGATGTCAAAGCGCTACAGAGACTTCTGGGGTTCGTGAATTACTTAGCAAAATTCCTTCCCCACCTATCTGATGTGTGCAAACCACTCAGGCAGCTGACGGACAAGGACATCCAATGGGCGTGACTACCGCAACACGAAACAGCCCTCAACACTGTGAAGGACCTGGTCATGCATCACCCAGTGCTCAAGTACTACAACATGAAGGAGGAAGTGACACTTCAATGGGATGCCAGTGAAACAGGCCTCGGTGTGGCTCTCATGCAAAATGGACAACCTGTTGCATTTGCTTCCAGAACTCTAACTCCCACTGAACAGAGGTATGCTCAAATTGAGAAGAAATGCCTCGCCATTGTCTTTGCATGTGACAAGTTTGATCAATACATCCATGGCAGGGAGAGCATTACAGTGCACAGCGACCACAAGCCACTAGAGGTGATCTTCAAAAACTCCCTCCTCATGGCCCCAAGAGGCTACAGAGAATGCTACTATGGCTCCAATGCTATCAGCTGCAGGTGCAATACAAATCGGGCAAACTACTGCATGTAGCGTATTTTCTCTCCAGAATGGCTCAACCACATACGACACACACACAAATGCAAACACCAGCCACAGTCTATGCCATGGGCCTGACCACAGAGGCCCTCGAAGGTGTGGCTCACAGCAGCTGTACCAACATCTCCACAAAAACACTGGAGTCCATCAGAGCTGCCATGCTCAAAGATCCCTTATGTCAGGCTCTGTGTGCCCGAATCTCTGAAGGTAGGCCCATCTCTAAACGTGCAGTAGATCAAACACTGAGACCGTTTTGGACATTCAAGGAGGAGCCAGCCACTGACAATGGACTGATATTCAAAGGTGACAGAGTGTTCATCCCAGAGCTACTACGCGATGACTTCCTATCAAAGATTCACTCAGGGCACTCCGGCATTGAAGGCAGTCTCAGGAAGGCACGGGACACAGTATTCTGGCCAGGAATAACGTAGGAGGTGAAGAAGTATGTGAGCAGATGTAGCACGTCCAACACCCTTCAGGGGTGACAGGAGAAGGAATCACTCAATCCCCATCTTCTCCCCAAACTCCCACAGTCTATGGTAGGCATGGATCTATTCACTGTGAACCAATCACACTACCTCATAACGGTTGACTACTACTCGGACTACTGGGAGCTGGATGAATTTGAGGACACCGCAGCATCTATCATCATCGATCGTTGCAAACAGCACTTCAGCCGACATGGCATCCCTCACACTGTCATCTCAGACAACGGCCCCCCTCTTCTCTGGACTTGACTTTCAGACCTTCTGAAATGACTGGGACTTCTGACACGTAACATCATCACCATACCACAGCCAAAGCAATGGCAAGGCGGAGTCAGCGGTCAAAATAGCCAAAACAATACTGAAAAGGGCAGCTCTGGCAGGAGAGGACCCATGGAAGGGAGTGTTAGCTTGGAGAAACACTCCAACGGAGGGACTTGACAGCTCACCGGCTCAGCGGCTCATGTCCAGATGCACGCGCACACATCTGCCCTCCGAAGATGTTCTGCTTCAACCTCGGGTAGTGCAAAATGTGGTCATGAAGAAGCACAGAAAGGGGCTTATTTCCAAGCATCACTATGATGCACATGCCCATGACATGCTAGTGATCATTCAAGGGGAGACAATCCGAGTCTTGCTACAACCCAACGTGCCCAACACCGCATGGTCCCTTGAAATCTGCACCGACCAGAAGAGTGACAGATCATATGAGGTGCTGGTACATGGTAAAACATACCGAAGAAACAGGAAACACATCCATCCGGTGGACGAAACACTCAGACCTTCATACCTGAAAACCCTGAAGAGGATGATGACTGGGGGAGTTGGGGTGGAGCTGTAGTGGCTGACGATCCAGAGGGTCACGCTCCAGCACTGGCTAAAAACACAGTCCAGGCTGCAGACCCTGAGCCTCAAGGTCTCCGCCAAACCAGGACCAGGAAGAACATCAGGCCTCCAGAAAGGTACACCAAAGACTATGTGACATGAACATGGACTTATAACAAAAAAAAAGAGAGAGAGAGGCATGAGAATGTAATGTTTATCATCTGATTTACTGTTCATTGCTTATTGAGTAGCCACTGCAAGGACTAAAAGTTTGATAAGGTAATGTTGATCATCGGAGTTACTGTTAATTGTTTATTCAGTAGCCACTGCAAGAACTCACTGTTTAAGTTTTATATCTCTGAGAGAATCACTTTCATTTGTTATGTGAGGGGAGATGTTATGAGAGTTGGCCTGTAGGTGGCAACACTGTGTTAATCTTACGCATCTGTGATCTACTGGACAAGGGAAGTAGAATGATTGTACCAACGTACAAGGCATGTTCTGTACTATGTCCCAGAGCTTTAAGTAAAGCTTCATTAACCCATGTATCTGCATGATCATTTCAACATTAATTAATAAATCAAGCTAGAAAGTAAATCTTGTCTCTGTGTATTTAATCATGTCTTGTCTGTTCCATGGCTGTCACATGCTCTCTCCCTAGAACGTTCTGTCTCAATGTCTCTATTGATACCTGGCCAAAAAACTGCTCCCCTAGCCCTTCTTTTGCACTTTTCAATGCCAAGGTGACCCTCGTGGATCAGGCTGGGGCATCTCTTGGCGCATAGACTCTGGAATGATAATCCGGTTTTGCCTCAGCAGTAGGCCATTGACCACGCTCAGCTCAGGATAGAATTGTGAGAGGTTACCTTTTGTCCACCCATGTTTGAGGTTGGCCACCACTGTCTGCAATGTCACATCTTATTCCGTTTCTAGTGCAATCTTCTTGTACATCGTGTCTGACACTGGAAGGGAGGAAGCAATCAAGTTAACATGCATTTCCACATCCACCGAGATGGTGCTGACCTGTGTCTTTGTGACTAGTGCAGGTGCTCGGGACAGTGCATCAGCCAGAATGATGCATTTACCTGGCGTGTAGACCAGATCCATAACATATCTTTGCAGCCTCATCATCAGCCGCTGGATCCGGTGAGACATGTCGTTCAGGTTTTTTCTGAAGATTGAAATGAGCAGTTAGCGATCTGTTTCTACTGTAGAAGTGGGTAGTCCATAGACTTAGCCATGAAATTTCTCACATCGAAACACTAACCCTAGGTCTCCTTTTCAATTTGGGCGTATCGTATTTCAGTCTCTGTCATTGCTCTGGACGCATATGCCACTGGTCTCCAATTGTCGTCATCATCAGCCTGGAGAAGCACGGTGCCCAATCCATCTGTGGAGATTTTTGTTCTGCATGAGGGGTCGAAAAAGGTAAGCGCCAGCTCTGTGGTAAGTGTCTCTTTAAGCTTTTTTCCATTCTCTGTCATGTCTGGCAGTCCACTAGAACACTTTGCCTTTGTGCAACAGATCTCTGATACAGACCGTTTTTGCAGAGAGATTCGGGAGGAACTTGCCTAGGAAATTCACCACAGCCATGGCTCGCAATACTCCCTTCTTGTGGGGGCATGTCCAGAATGGTCTGTACTTTGGAGTGGTCTGATTCCACTCCTCCAGACAGCTTGTCACCTAAGAAAGTGATCTCTGTTGCCCCAAACTGACATTTGTTTTTGTTCAGTCCTATTCTCTGTAGGAGGTTCAACAGTCTCTCATTGTGTTGTTGTAGTGTAGAGCCCCACACAACCCTCAATGCCCGTTTCCATTGATCTGTGATACATTTCGGGAGCCGATTTGATTCCAAATGGAAGTCTAACAGTATCTGCCAAATGGTGTATTGAACGGGCAGTACTTGCTGCTCTCATCATCCAGTTTCAGTTGCTAGAAACCATGAGATGCATCTAGTTTACTGAAGAATTTGGCCCCTGATATTTCACTAGGGATTTCTTCCCGTTTCAGTATCTGGTAGTACTCTCTTTTAATGTTCTCATCTAGGTCTTTGGGGTCTATGCACACCCTTAACTAACCATTGGGTTTCTTTACACGTGTTATGGAGTTCACCCAGTCTGTCGGTTGTTTGATACATTGTATGACTCCCAGTTTCACCATTCAGTTGAGTTCTTTCTTTAAGCTGGCTCGAAGTGGTGCAAGCACTCTCCGTTGGGCGTGCACGACTGGCTTGGCATCACTTTTCAGATCTATTCTGTAGGTGAATGGCAACGTCCCTTGGCCTGTGAAGATATCACAAAACTTTTGCACAATGTCAGTTACTGCGTCGCTGTGAGTCTTAAGAACCACTGTTGATTTGGTAGACCCTCTTGACTAGCTCAAGGTCCTCACATGCTTTGTACCCTAGCATTGACTCATGATCATTAGGAACAACCATGAACATCAAGTTTTGTTGCTTCCCTTTCACATTCACTTTCAGCCTGCACACCCCTTTGGTTTCTATTCACTGTCCGTTATATGCCTTGAGTGGGACTGTCCGTTTATGTATTTGTGGCTTCTCCTTAATTGCTTTAATGTCTTTTACACTAATCAGGTTGGCTTTTGCCCCCTTGTCCCATTAACGAACAGAGGTGCCGTCCATTTGTCTGTTCCCACTGCACTGACTTGATGTCCAGTGTCTACACTCTCAGTTGGCTGCACACTTTTCAGTCACAGGAAACCATGTTCACTAAAAATGAATCACTCAGTGAATCATTGTCTTCATCAGTTTCATCCACTACACTGTAAAAATGGATTTTATCAATAAGCTAATGTGACTTATTTTTTATAATTTACTTCCCCTTCACATAATGAGCTATGAAATTCTAACTTAATTTTGTGTGTTTTCAGCAATTCAACTCAGGTATGTAAGTCAGTTTAGAGAAGTGCAAATTCCAGTGAGTCAACTAAACTTAACAGTGAGAATTAAGAGGATCTCTGGGAAACTAACCTCTGGTGTAGCGGCAATATCACTGTGTGGTGCAAATTTTCTGGAAATTCGGTTCTTATCTAATGGTGTACACATGACAAAGACATAAGGTTTTCACATTACTTAAACGGGCGCTCCACTTGATTTCAAGTTCCCATAAACAGACGTGGGCACATATCTTTACAAATACTATTTTTAAAAAAGTAAAAGTTCAGAGCGACATAGTCGAACTTGAATAGCAAATTGAAAAAGTAAAAATATTACCTGAAAAACCAAACGGAAAACACATATTGCTAATCTAACAAATGTAACAAGGCCTATAAAACGTGAAATGCTAAAAAAAAAGAACTGAAAATAAATATTGAAACAGTCCCAAACAACGACCGGATCTTAAAAACTAGTAGAACGACTGTGGGCGGTCATTTTGACCGACACTGTTTTTAAACTCTAAATTCTCTCACGAAAAATTCCCGATTGAGATATTAATGCATTGAATGTTTTAGTATTTTTGTTATCAAACCAACTGACACCAAAATTAACATTTTAGAACTTTAATACTATTTTTCAAACAATTAAAAATTGCCACTGTCCAACGCCTCTAATTACTGCAACGCATCGGTGGTAGTCATGGTGCGTCTGTAACGGCGTCTGTAACCAGACACGTCGGCAATAATCAAAAATCAAATTTAGACTATTTCTCTGCACTGGGGAACGCTAGTGTGTTTCTAGGACATAGCAATGAACTTCGTGAAGGAAACGATGCGACCGCAGCAACCGGAGCAGCGACCGGGACGGCTCGGAAGAGTGGGGTAATTGGCTGGATACAACTGGGGAGGAAAAAAAAGGGGGGGTAAGACCATAAAAAATAAACAAGCAAAAAGGACCTTAAAACAAACAAAATTAAAAACACTCGACAGCAAAAGGCGAGATAAAGACCAGTTGGAATAAGAGCGTTCAGCTGCTTTTTAAAGGTGTCAATAGAGACCACAGATTGTATGTCAAAGGCACCATCCATTTTCAGTCGAGAGTGAGGGACAATCAGTAAGCCCCGGTCAGAAGATATATGCGACCTACTGGTGATATAGGGATGGAGCAGGTCGCAGATTTACACAGGTGCCTGACCATGCAGGGCTCTATATGTAAAAACAAGAACCTTAAAATGAATCCTAAACTTTATGTGAAGCCAATGTGGGTGTAAAAGTGGGTGTAATATAAGTTGTATCCAAAGGAGTTGAATCAAGTGCAACTGGACTTGGTATATATCCGTGAAAACGTTTCCCCTCTCATCCAAGAGGCTTCCTCAGTTCGTGCCTTTCTGACTAGACCAAACTAGTCTGACTGGCTGGTGATGAGACTCAGTATAAATCCTCTAGGAGTCGTTGTCAGAGCTATTGATATGCATGGCTCTTTGTGATCCGATATTTACCAACGCCCGTCGCTAATAGAGCCATAGATATGCGTGGCTCTTTTGTGTACCGATATTATGGCCGCGCCCGTCGTTATCGGAGCTATTGATTTGCATTTGTTTAGCAGCGACGGTCGTTGGGGGTGTTACTTTCGACGTCATTGTTCAGTGGTCATGAGAGTCGTTGGAGCCGTTAGTGACCAACTGTTGTTCTTGGCGGTTAGGCTTCTTGAGTCTCCTGGGTAGAGATGAAAGGACGGCATTGTAAATGGGAGATAGGTGGTGTCGCAGCCCTCCTCCTCTGTTGAGGGATGGTTTTTCCAGTTTCGCATAGATGGCTTCCTTCACCCCTCTTTCAAACCATCTATCTTCTCTGTCCAAAATGTGTACGTTGCTGTCCTCGAAGGAGTGTGTCTTCTCCTTTAGGTGTAGATAGACTGCTGAGTCTTGCCCGGAGGAGTTTGGCCTTCTGTGTTGGGCCATCCGTTTGTGTAGTGGTTGTTTGGTTTCTCCTATGTATAGGTCAGTGCAATCCTCATTACATTGTACAGCATACACCAGATTGCTTTTCCGGGTGTGTGGTACACGGTCTTTGGGATGAACCAGTCTTTGTTGGAGTGTGTTGCTGGGTTTGAAGTATACCGGGATGCGGTGTTTGTTGAAAATTCTCCTGAGTTTCTCGGAGACCCCAGAAACCTACGGGATGACTGTGCTATTCCTTCTGTTCCTTTTCTCCTCCTCGCTCACCTGGTTGGTCTTTTTGGAACGTGTTGCAGTTTTCACAAAGGTCCAACGGGGGTAGCCGCGGGTTTTTAAAGCTCCCCTCAGGTGTTTGTGTTCTTCTCGTTGGGCCTGAGTGCTGCTGGGCACATTGTCAGCTCTGTGTTGCAAAGTTCTGATGACGCTCAGTTTGTGTTCCAGCGGGTGGTGTGAGTCGAAAAGTAGATATTGGTCTGTGTGTGTAGGTTTCCTGTAAACCCCAATGTGGAGGCTCCTGTCTTTCCCAATGTGGACGTCACAGTCCAAGAAGGGCAAACTGTTGTTCTTTACGTCTTCCCTTGTGAACTTAATGTTCTTGTCCACTGAGTTGATGTGTTTGGTAAACGCTTGCACCTCTTGTGTTTGGATTTTGACCCATGTGTTGTCCACATACCTGAACCAGTGGCTCGGAGGTGTTCCTCTGAAGGAGTTCAGGGCCCTATGTTCTACCTCTTCCATATATAAGTTGGCCACAATGGGCGATACTGGTGAGCCCATTGCACAGCCGTGTTTCTGTCTGTAAAACTGGCCCCTGAATTGGAAATATGTAGTGTTCAGGCAAAGGTCCAGTAGTTGGCAAATCTGGTCTGGGCTGAGGTGGGTCGTATTGTGGAGAGTGTCGTCCCGTAGCAAACGTTGCCTCACAGTTTCCAAAGCCTCCATGGTTGGGATGCAGGTGAATAACGAGGTCACGTTGTAGGATACCATGGTTTCATCCGGTTCCAGTTTTATGCCTTGGACCTTGTCCATGAAGTCAATGGAGTTTTGGATATGGTGAGGTGTTTTGCCCACTAAAGGGGTCAAGATGTTGGCTATATACACTCACTGGCCACTTTATTAGGCACACCTGTCCAACTGCTCGTTAACGCAAATTTCTAATCAGCCAATCACATGGCAGCAACTCAATGCATTTAGGCATGTAGACATGGTCAAGACGATCTGCTGCAGTTCAAACCGAGCATCAGAATGGGGAAGAAAGGTGATTTAAGTGACTTTGAACCTGGCATGGTTGTTGGTGCCAGACGGGCTGGTCTGAGTATTTCAGAAACTGCTGATCTACTGGGATTTTCACGCACAACCATCTCTAGGGTTTACAGAGAATGGTCCGAAAAAGAGAAAATATCCAGTGAGCGGCAGTTCTGTGGGCGAAAATGCCTTGTTGATGCCAGAGGTCAGAGGAGAATGGCCAGACTGGTTCGAGCTGATAGAAAGGCAACAGTAATTCAAATAACCACTCATTACAACCGAGGTATGCAGAAGAGCATCTCTAAACGCACAACACGTCGAACCTTGAGGCAGATGGGCTACAGCAGCAGAAGACCACACCGGGTGCCACTCCTGTCAGCTAAGAACAGGAAACTGAGGCTACAATTCGCACAGGCTCACCAAAATTGGACAATAGAAGATTGGAAAAACGTTGCCTGGTCTGATGAGTCTCGATTTCTGCTGCGACATTCGGATGGTAGGGTCAGAATTTGGCGTCGACAACATGAAAGCATGGATCCATCCTGCCTTGTATCAACGGTTCAGGCTGGTGGTGGTGGTGTAACGGTGTGGGGGATATTTTCTTGGCACACTTTGGGCCCCTTAGTACCAATTGAGCATCGTGTCAACGCCACAGTCTACCTGAGTATTGTTGCTGACCATGTCCATCCCTTTATTACCACAGTGTTCCCATCTTCTGATGGCTACTTCCAGCAGGATAACGCGCCATGTCATAAAGCTCGAATCATCTCAGACTGGTTTCTTGAACATGACAATGAGTTTACTGTACTCAAATGGCCTCCACAGTCACCAGATCTCAATCCAATAGAGCACCTTTGGGATGTGGTGGACCGGGAGATTCACATCATGGATGTGCAGCCGACAAATCTGCAACAACTGCGTGATGCTATCATGTCAATATGGACCAAACTCTCCAAACTAAGGCAGTTCTGAAGGCAAAAGGGGGTCCAGCCCGGTACTAGCAAGGTGTACCTAATAAAGTGGCCAGTGAGTGTATTTGGCAATGTTGTACGTGACCGAGTTTATGCTGCTGACGATGGGCCTGAGGGGGGTTCCATCTTTATGGATCTTAGGGAGTCCATATATGCATGGAATGTTATCTTGTGGGTAGAGACGGTGGTATTGTATCCGATCAATGGTTCCTCCTTTCTGTAGTTTCTGTAGGTACTCTATTATTCTCCTCTTGTAACCACTAGTAGGATCGCGTCTCAGAGGTTCATAGGTGTCGGTGTCGCTGAGTAATGACGTGATCTTGGCGTGGTAGTCTGTTGTGTTGAGGATAACCGTGCATCTTCCCTTATCTGCTGGAAGGATAGTGATGTTTTCGTCCTTGCTCAGGGCTGTCACGGCTTTCCTTTCCTCCATGGTTAGGTTGGAAGGAGGGAGTTTCGCATTGGACAGAGCTGCTGATACCTTTAACCTAAGCTGTTCCGGCTCGGTTTCCGTTAGCTTGTTTTTCCTTATGGCTGATTCTGTGGATGTGATGAGGTCAACTATAGGTAGTTGTTTGGGTGTCATGGCGAAGTTCAGTCCTTTGGCTAAGACCTCCTTCTCTGATTGTGAAAGTACCTTGTCCAACAGATTCTTGATCCATCTGTTCTGTGTTCCGTTTTGTGTGGGATGTTCTGTCTTTTGTCTCCAGGTAAGTATATCTACTTGGCTAGTGTTGCTGGTTCATCGCTGTAAGTTTTGAAACTTCCTTGTCTGCCTTTCTTTGGTTTTGTGGTGTTGAGATAGTTGGGCTTTCTTGGAGAAATCAGTAATCTTCTCCAAGAACATAGAGCAGACAGAATCATAGAGAAGGCACAGAATCAACTCCTGAATGAAAGAGTGAGACAGGTCCATTTCACTGTTGAAGGGCTGAAGGAGAAATCTGACCAACTACTCCAGCAAATAACATCCCACTTGCCTGATGCAGTCTTGGAGAAAAAAAACAAGAACCTTAAAATGAATCCTAAACTTTATGTGAAGCCAATGTGGTGTAATGTGGGTGTAAAAGTGGGTGTAATGTAAGTTGTACTGCTGGACTAGGTCAACAGCCTTCCAGCATTCTGGATCATTTGTAGATGGTCCAGGGATGACTTGCTGAGGCAGGTGACAAGGGACATTTGGAGTAGTCTCCCCGGGATGATATAAAAGCATGAAAGATCATTCCTAGCTCAGGTCATGACACAACAGACCTGAGTTTGGCATTGTTTCTAAAATAGAAAAAAAACATTTACAGGTCAACAATTTAATACATTTATCGAAGTACATAGCCTGATCAAAAATAACACCAAGATTTCTAAGATTAGACTGTACAGCTGAAAAAAGGGGCCCAATACACTGAGCAACCTTGGAAGCTATACTATCTGAAACAATGATAAAGAACTCAGTCATATCTGCATTTAGCTGTAAAAAGTTGTTGGTCATCCAGTCCTTAATGGCAATCAAACAATTGTGCATAATTGTTTGTCAGTCTTATCCAGTTTAAAAGGGATATACAGCTGAATATCATCAGTGTAACAGTAACATGAGATACCTTTAAATTTGCTATATGACATAAAGGAAGAATATACAAAGTAAATAATATAGGACTAAAGACAGAACCCTTGAGGCACACCACAGGAAAGAGCAGCAGTTTCAGACACGTAAGGACCAAGTGACACAGAAAAACTCCTATCTAAGAGATAGGAGGAGAACCAGTCCAGGGTGCTCCCAGAGACACCCGCCCACTGCCTAAGCCTTTTAGTCAGTGATATACAGTATCAAAAGCTGTGCTACGATCCAGCAGCACCAAAACAGTGCATTCACCCACATCAGAATGACATCATTATGTCATTGGAGACTCTGAGAAGAGCTGTTTCAGTAGAATGCTTCTGACGGACGTTAGAGCAAGTTGTTGCCAAACAGTAAGCTGTTTGGCAACAACTTGCTCTAATATGTTTGAGATAAAAGGTAAAGGCCTTTTCACCTCTATTATGATGAAGATGGCCACTGAAGCTTGCCCCGGTACCTGCTCTGCTGCTGTGTCTTGCACTTTCGTCTATGGTTTATGTCAGAAAAGCATGATGTCTATGGAAATACAACTGTGAGGAGTTGCTGTACATCAGGAGGACTACATTTGGTGATTTGGGACTATCTGCCAACATTCCAGATGATATACTAGTTTTAAACAACATTGGATTACCAAATCCACCTAGCACAGGGAGACAGAGAACAGGGGTGCTCTCCGGGTTCAGGAGATGGCCGTATCGGCCCCCACTACTGGCACTGATCTTATCCAACGTGTGATCTCTCAAAAATAAAATGTCTGAACTTTTGTCACTAACACAAACCGACAGAGACAACAGAGACTGCTCAGCCTTCTGCTTTACTGAGACATGGCGTGATCAATTAGTCCCTGATCAAGTGGTAACCCCCCCCCCCCGGCTTCACTACTTCATCATCTTCAGAGCAGTCAGTCAAATTATCTCACAAATCAAAAGGTGGGGGTATTTGTCTCATGGTCAATCAGCAGTGGTGTAACAACTCAACAATCCTTCATCGCTACAGCTCTTATGATCGTTAATTCATCAGTTTGAAATGCAGACCATATTACCTTCTGAGAGAATTCACTTCAAATGTATTTGTTGATTTTACATTCCACCACAATCTAATGCTAACACAGCCATTAGCGAACTCTTGCAACCTACTTCTTCTGTTGAAAACTCCAAACCTGACACGTCTGTCATCGTGTTAGGTGATATCAACCATACGAGCCTGTCAAGCAACAGCTCACTTGCCATAGCAGAGAAAACAAAACAATGACTCACTGCTACATCTCAGTTTTGAATGCTTACCGTGCATTCCCGAGGGCTCCACTGAGGAAGCCCTACCATGCTGTGTTACTCCTCATCCCAAACTACATACGAAAGCTTAAATCCATCAAGAAAACGTCCAAAACTGTCAGGTCAATGCACTAACTGGAATAGTGCAGCTTGCGACTCCCTCGATGAACTCACTGACACAGTGATGTCATACGTCAAGTTCTGTGAGGAAATGTGCATCCCTACTAAAACAGACGTTGTATGGCAATAAAAAAAAGCCCTGGTTCTCCAAAGAATTACACCTACACAAAGAAAAGAACTGGGCATACAAAAGTGGAAACAGGGATCAATACAGAGCTGCCAAGTATAAGTCACGTGCTGCAATAAGAAAAGCAAAGTCCAGCTATGCAACAAAATTGTAACAACAATTATGTTCCAGTAACCCCAGATCAATATGGAAAAATCTTAAAGAAATGACAGATTCCAAACATAAGAATGCCCCTGCTCCCCTCCAGATAATGACCATAACATCCCAGATAAATTAAATGAGTTTTATGCAAAGTTTGAAAAACCTATTCCACCAGCCATCCCCCCTACTCCCACTCCAATGCCACCCTTCTGCATTCAGGAGGACGAGGTGAGAGCTACATTCAAGAAACTGAACATTAGGTAAGCAGCAGAGCCAGACAGCTTCAGTCTGGCTTTGTTGAGCCACTGTGCAGCACAATTGGCCTCAATATTCTCCACCATATTTAATACCTCTCTAAACCAATTTACAGTCCCATAGTGCTTCAAGCTCACTACCATCATTCCTGTCCCAAAGTCCTCAAAGATCACCTGCCTCAATGACTTCAGACCAGTTGCCCTAACATCTGTGGCCATGAAAGCATTTGAGCATATCATTCTGTCATACTTGATATCTTGCATCTCCCCAAAGATGGACCCATATCAAATTGCCTATCAAGCCAACCAATCTGTTGCGGATGCAGTCAGCATAGCATTTCACCATGCCCTGCAACACCTGGAATCACCAAACACTTATACATGCATCCTGTTCATAGACTTTAGTTCTCCATCAACCCACTCATGCTCTTTACCATGGATATGAACACTGATCCAACCATATGCCACTAGATTTGGAGCTTCCTCTGGAACAGGCCACAGAGGGTGAAGGTTAATAACCTAACCTCACACCCTTTTACCCTCAGTACAGATGCTCCTCAGGGCTGTGTTCTCTCCCCCTGACTCTTCTCACTTTACACCACCCACTTTACATTGATGGAGAGTTCTGTGAAAGTAATATAATGTGCAGATGACACAAGTATTGTAGTCCTCATCTCCAACAATGATGAAACCCAGTACCGCACTGAGGTAGACCAAATTGTCACTTGGTGCGCAAACAACAACCTTCTGCTTAATACAGCCAAATCCCAAGAACTCATTATTGACTTCCAAATCCCAAAACAAATGAATGGAGACCCCATCACCACCACTGACTCTTAATTTCCTTGAAACATACATCAGTAATAACCTGAAGTGGAAAATTAACACTAAACACATCACTGCAAAAGCTCAACAACGACTTTACTTTCTTGGGCAGCTTGAAAAATACTGGATCAAACATCAACTTCTCCTGCTGTTTACTCAGCCATCATAACATATTCTATTACAACATGGTACGACGGCATAGACAGTCAAACACGGAAAAAACTGCAGTGTCGATAAGGCATCCAAAACCATAGTCAACCCACTCCTCTCAGTTGAATCTCTACATACTCATCGGACTGTAAAGCGAGCGAAGGAGATCACCTCTGGGACATGAGCACCACAACCCCCCGCCTTAGGCCCCTATTCCAGTCTCCACAACATGCCAAATCAAAATGAACGCCATGCATTTCTACATTTTCTTCAACACCATATGCAAATAATATTGAGTTCAAAATGTACATTGTAGCACCACCCTCTTCACTCCAAGATACTATATTCACCAGCATTCCCATACCATATAGTATTAAGCAATGACTTTAGACTTTTTAGTGTCTGTTAAAAAACACACTTCTAACAAAAATATAAAGAATAAGACTTTAATTCCCTTTTTTCTTATTTCATCCATGATACACAACAAGACGAAAACTGTGCTACATTGTCCAACTCGACCATACCCATTACTCTAAACCAGTGTCAGTGGGTGAAATTGGCAAGAACACAGCACCTTTCACGGTACGAAAACACTCAAAACCAGTGTCAGAAATAACTAATGGAAAGTTGTCCTTTTTACCTAGTATTACTCTGAGTATGAACATGCCCCTGAATTTTTTAGTAAGCAAAGGCAAAAATCGTCCAAATTGCCTACATCTGCTCAAAATGTCCAAAGATGATCCTTCTTTTTTCTCTATGAGAAACAAATTCTTTAGCAATTGTCTTCCTGCCCAACATGTCAAGCTTTTCCTTGTGAATATGGCACACAGCCACACTGTTCAGGCATGCTTGTGTCATAGTGCCCCAGTGCCATGTCTTCAGCCTCCAGAGCCCACTGAACCCTCTCTCCACTTCAGCTGATGACACTGGGACAACAATAAGCAATCTCACAAGTGTTTCAACTTGATCAAAGAGGCCATGGACCTCCGGACACAACCCCCTTGACAATACCAACAACGTCACTGCTGGACTGGAAATTATACTTGGTTCTGCCCAAAGTCCTTCAGCCGTGGGTGAAACATCAGCTGACAACAACATTTGAGAGCTGGACTGGATCATTGACAGAGAACAGTTCACAGAATACCCATTGGGAAAAGTCACTACCAGTCCCTCTGGCCCACACATGACTGATGCCCCACACCTCACCAACATATCCCGTCCCATCAAATTGACTGGGCACGCTGGTGATGAAATGAATTGATGTAAAAAAGTCTGTCCTGCCACTGTGGTAGTCAGAGGTGTCGTCAATGGCAGATTTTCTGGTTTACCCGAGAACCCTACTAGCTGGACGCTGGAGGATGAAAGGTTGGACCAAGACATGGCGCACGTGATAGTGGAAAACCTTGCACCTGTGTCAACTAGGAAATGCAGATCCATGTCCATTACCCTTATTTGCAGGTAGGGTTCTGCCAGCCCCAACTGCCCTTGAGTTCCCGGGCCCCTTCAGTACTCATCCCCCTGACCACCCTGCATGGTCTGGGGATATTGTCCCTGCGGTGGAGCTGCTGCTGCATGAGGGTCTTGATGAAGTGGAACCATAACTGAGGGCTGCCCTTGGACCGGGGGCTGCACATAACCACCCCTGTTGCTGACTGGACCTTGACCTCCCCTGGGTCCCCACAGCACGGGACACTCCCTGATCCAGTGTCCAAGCTGGCCACATCCAAAGCATGTAGGTGGCATACCTCTGGGTCCTCCGCGACCCCTCCCTCTACCTCTCATACCTCCTGTTACTCTGACAGGCCTGCCCCAATAAGGGGAACTAGACACCCATTCAGGCACTGGGTACAAATTTGGGGTGTAGTTTTGTGGTGGCGGCTGTTGAACCATCTGATTGGCTACCTTTTGGTTTGTCTTTTTAGCATCATTTACCTTTTTCCTTGCCTCATCCAATTGGAGCTTTAGGAGCTGCACCTGGGCTGACTCTGTGCTCTGTCGATCCTCATCCTGTGTAGCCTTATGTCTTTTCATATGATGAATCAAATGTTTTTCCCATTGCTCAGTAGAGCAGCCTGGGATGTCTGGATTGCCCTCCATGGTATCTTGTACTGTTTTGGGCATTCCAGCCATAACAGCTTTTCTAAACAGTGTGGTCTGTAACTGTCCTGAACGTGGATGGCTTCCTGCGGTGTCTGTCCATATGCCTTTGCATCTGCCTAAAAATGCTGACATGTCTTCTCCATCTTTCATGGAAAAGGTCAGTGAATGCATTACTCCGGGAGGAATGGGGAATTTATCCCTCATTGCCCTTCCCACAGCTGTGGCTTCACTGGTAAATGGTTCTGAATCTGGTATATAACTAGTGCCTGCCGCAGCCTCAATCTGCTGTATTTCCCACATAGCTAGCTGTTTTCCCAATAATGCTCTCCAGTCTCACATAGCTAATTTATATCCCAATGTGTGTTGGCAAAATTTCTCCATCCAGGGCCCTCCTCCCTCAGTGGGAGGGGGCATTTTATCCAGGATGCAATTCATGTCTGTGAATGAGAATGGTTGATACACATCCCCTGTTTGGGATCCTTTATATATCAGTGGCAGTTGAGGATATCTAGCGGGTGGTTGTATCTGTTCTCTGTCCCTAAGCTGGTGTCTATGCCTGTGGTCAGCACGGGGTGCTATATGAGTCTGGTTGTGCCTGGTTAGTGCCCCTGTAATTGTGACCTGGTATGTGTCTTCGTCTTCCTCGTCACTCTTCACACCCCCTGCCTCTGTACCTGCCTCCAATCTCTCCTCGGGACCTTCTGCCCTAATTACTTCCTCTCTTATCTCTCTGAGCTGTCTCTCCTGGAACCCATCCATTGTTTCAACCCCCTGACTCTGTATCCTCCCCTGTCCTGCTCCTCCCCCGTTTGGGGTGGAGGATGTTTCTGACACTGTCGTGGGTGAGCTTCTTGCCTGGTTTATCTCTTCCTGTCCGCTTATCTGTTCATGTATTTTCCTATTCACTTCTCTGGTTTCCTGCACCCTGCGCTCTGCCTCCCTCACCAGGTCCTCCACCTCTAATATTCTCCTTGTTACTACTTCCTCTAACATCTCCCTAATCTCTCTGTACTCCTCCTTTCCTATTGCTGTCATTTTCATTACTCCTTCTTCCACACGCACGAGTGGCATTTGCAGTGTGGGATAAGGAGGGGGTTGTATTCCGGGTATTTTGGGATATATTGGCGCCAATGCTTCTGTTTTTTCATTTCCTTTATCTTTTTCTTTGGTTATTTCTGAGTGTTTTTGATTCATTTCTACTGCCATGCAAGCTAAGGTCATGTTATGTAAGTGGGCTCTTCTCTGTTCATTTTCCTCTCCATCTTTCTTCCATTTTCTTTTGACTAACATGGAAACTTTTTCCGCCTTCCAGTGTTCATCTGCTTTCTTTTTAGCTTGTTTTTCTGCCTTCCCTAGGTATAATATCAATATCTTCCTTTCCTCCTCTTTGGGGACCTTACCCTATGTTTGTAAGTCTTTCCATATACTGTCATACACCCCAATCGTGGTGTCTCGCTTGTTCTTAAGGAGCCCTGCAAAAATTTGACTCCTGGTTCGTTCCCATTGTTGCTTAACGGTCAACATAACATTGGGAGGGCAACCTCCATATTCTTCACACTCCCTGTCAGATTCCCCTTCCATTGTGTGTTATCTATCCCCACTCAGTAGCCAGCTGGTTTGTATGACACTTGCGTTCCGAGCAACCAACCCAATCACAGAAGAGTTCAGTAGCCAGTCAGTTTGTATGGCACATACGTCCCGAGCAACTGACCCAATCAGTGAGTTTTATCAGGCAGTTTACGTTGACACCAGTTAGGTTTCCACTGCTGATTCTCTCTCACTGAGACACTCCCTCCTTCCTCTCTGAGACACTACTGAGTTTCTACCACCCTTATACACAGTTTTATCAAACAGCACACTTTTTAATCATACAAAATATCAAACATTCACACTTGCCGTTAAAACACAGCACATATCATAAACCAGTGAGCGCTGCTTTTATGGGAACCTCCGTTTTTTTTTTTTTATTCCCAAGGGTCTCTAAACCTACTCACTCAGGGCTCTAAGCCCTTATATGGACATGCGCTGCTTTTATGGGACTCTATCCCATGGGTCTTTAAACCCGTCCATATTTCCCACGTGCATGCGCTGCTTTCATGAGGACTCTAACCTCATGGGTATTTAAACACGCACGTCTTCTTTTCAGTACTGTTGTTGCTTTCAAGGGCCTCTCACCCCTGGGACTTTAAACCCATGCACAATTTATTTCAATGCTTTATTCATCTACTTTAACTAGGACACTTGCCGTATAATGACAACACACAATTTGGTATAGCCAATAACAGAACTTCGATAAAACAGGCGTCTGTTTATCTTAGTTTTTTTTTCAGCGGCCGCTTGTTGTTGCCATCACACTGCAGTTATCCGTTGTCTTTTACTTCTGTGGTCAATCCGTCACTTCTCCGTCTTTATCACGTCGGGGTCACCAAATTGTTGAACTGCAGCTCACTCTACCAACTCATCTTCATCTATGTGCAAGCCTAGTCCTGCGTGTTTGTTGATAAAGCAATAGGAGAAGATTTTCGGTCTCAAAACCATCCGCTTTATTTAGCAGTAAATGGATAAAGCACACAGAGCTCTGGGTCTAGATCTTCCTATCCCCTGACAAACAACAGATTGTGTCAGTTCACGAAGTCTGACTCTCTCTCCTTTCCCTGACCCAGTCTTTATACTATACAAAGTGTTGACTGAACGTGAATGTGTGGTCTTCTTTGTGATTGGTCCGTTCATCTGACTCCATTTCCACCTCACTGATATCCGGACTCCAGGTAATCTTCTTCTACTCCTGCTGTGACCTCCTTGTTGCAGCTGCCGTCGTAAAATCCTGTTCCTATTTCTGAAACCACAAATCACAGCACATCTTGTCTCTACTCCCCCTTGGCCACAACACCCTTATTGTTCCCTTTCCTATTCAGAGCCGCTAACCTTATCTAAGGTCAGCGACCCTCACTCATTTACCTTCCATGGAGATAGACACACTCTTCTTCTTGGGACATCTTATCCTTTTATTGCCCCCCACTTCTCTTCCTATAATTTACTCTGCATTCCTCTGTCTGCTAACATACTCAATACTTTTCCACTGCCACTATAGCCCCTTATGTCCTTGTAACAAGCCCTGTTCCTTATGCATATGATTTCCCAATGATTAATATATCCTTATATACCTTATTCCAATCAATACGTTGTAATCATCATTATTAAAGATCACACCATTACATTTATCTACACTGTTTTTAGTTAAAAAAATACTAATAAAACACGTTTTTCTTCCACCGGAAAACTATAGCCGGACAACGTAAACCGGGAACCAGGAACTAGACGCCCGTTATATATACTGCTCAAAAAATAAAGGGAACACCTAAAAACACAATATAGACCTCGATGAATGAAATATTTCAGCTGAAAATCTTTATTTATTAGACAGAGGAATGTGTTTAGAGCAAAATAACCTAAGAATGATCAATGGAAATCAAAATCATTAGCCCATTAAGGTCTGGATTCAGAATCATACTCAAAATCAAAGTGGAAAATGAGAACATAGGCTGATCCAACTTCTGTGGAAATTCTTCAAGACGATTCAAAATGAGGCTCAGTAGTGTGTGTGGCCTCCACGTGCCTGTATGCACTCCCTACAACGTCTGGGCATGCTCCTGATGAGACGACGGATGGTCTCCTGAGGGATCTCCTCCCAGACCTGGATCAGGGCATCGGTCAACTCCTGGACAGTCTGTGGTGCGACATCGCGATGGCGGATGGTACGAGACATGATGTCCCAGAGGTGCTCGATTGGATTCAGGTCTGGGGAACGTGCAGGCCAGTCCATAGCATCAATGCCCTCGACATACAGGAACTGCTGACACACTCTGGCCACATGAGGACGAGCATTGTCATGCATGAGCAGGAACCCAGGGCCCACTGCACCAGCATATGGTCTGACAATGGGTCTGAGGATCTCATCCCGGTACCTAATGGCAGTCATGGTACCTCTAGCTAGCACGTAGAGGTCTGTGTGGCCCTCCAAGGATATGCCTCCCCAGACCATCACTGACCCACCGCCAAACCGGTCATGCTGGAGGATGTTGCAGGCAGCAGAACGTTCTCCACAGCGTCTCCAGACTCTCTCACGTCTGTCACATGTGTTCAGTGTGAACCTGCTCTCATCTGTGAAGAGCACAGGGCGCCAATGGCGAATCTGCCAACCAAGATGTTCTCTGGCAAAGGTCAATCGGGCTGCACGGTGTTGGGCTGTGTTGGACTTCAGCTCACTCTACCAACTCATCTTCATCTATGTGAGAGCGTAGTCCTGCGTGTTCGTTGATAAAGCAATAGGAGAAGATGTTCGGTCTCAAAACCATCCGTTTTATTTAGCCGTAAATGGATAAAGCACACAGAGCTCTGGGTCTAGATCTTCCTATCCCTGACAAACAACAGATTGTGTCAGTTCACGAAGTCTGACTCCCTCTCCTTTCCCTGACCCAGTCTTTATACTATACAAAGTGTTGACTGAATATGGATGTGTGTGATCTTCTTTCTGATTGGTCCGTTCATCTGACTCCGTTTCCGCCTCACTGATATCCGGACTCCAGGTAATCTTCTTCTCCATCTGTGTTGCAGCTGCCGTCGTAAAATCCTGTTCCTATCTCTGAAACCACAAATCACAGTACATTTCGTCTCCACTCCCCCCTGACCACAACACTTCCAGTGTTCCCCTTCCCATTCAGAGTCGCCAACCCTATCCAAGGTCAGCGACCCTCACACCTTCCATGGAGATAGACATCTTGTCTCTACTCCCCCTTGACCACAACACCCTTATTGCTCCCTTTGTTATTCAGAGTCGCTAACCTTATCTAAGGTCAGTGACCCTCACACCTAATTTACTCTGCATTCCTCTGTCTGCTAACATACTCAGTACTTTTCCACTGCCACTATAGACCCTCATGTCCTTGTAACAAGCCCTGTTCCTCATGCATATGTTTTCCCAATGATTAATATATCCTTATATCCCTTATTCCAATTAACACGTTGTAATCATCATTATTAAACATCACACCATTACATTTATCTACAAGTCCCCCTTTTTGGTCTCATATAAATGAGACCAACCAACCAATCGGATTCAAACATCACATTCAGCCTCTGTGTCACTGCCCAGTTCTTCACACCCTCCGTCCTCCATCAGAGCCACCGTCTCCGTCTCGACTTGAGCCATCTGATAGATCGATGAGGGACTCTTCTTTTCGATGGCAGTGACGATCAACCTTTCAAACAGAGATCTGATACAGGGGATACAACAGCATCCACACAACACAAGTGCAGTCATCATGCCTACCAGGGACAGAAACACAGACACCATCACACCTTTCCACTTCCCAAACCACTGTTCAAAATTTTTTCCCAGTGGGTCGTTTATACCTGAGTGGTCATGCATCTCCTCTGACAGGGTCCTAAGTCCTTCCAGGGCTCTGGTTACTGAGCCGTCTGGAGCAGTGTTGTTGGGGATGAACGTGCAGCATTGATCATCAAACATAGAGCAAACACCCCCTTTTTTAGCTAATAACATGTCGAGGGCCATTCTGTTTTGAACTGTCATCAACGAGGTGGCAGCTAATTGTTCAGATAAGCCTGCTACAGCGTCCCTGGTTTTATTGGCGAGCCTCAGGACGTTATAATGGATATAATTAATTCTATCCATACTCTTATTGGGAGTGACTGGAAATAGCGCACTAATGATTGGGATGTTCTCAAATCCTGCTGCCACTTGATTTACCAACTTATACTCATCTGGAACTCCCCTGGGAACGCCTATAGCATCTATGTATGTGGGAGAGCCATACCCAACCTCAAATGTGTTTCTTCTGTGGCGGGTATATGTGAAATTTGCCTGTTGGCGTGGCCCTAGCAAAAACAGGGGTAGAATCAACCTGACCATTGCACACGTTCCAGACCAGTCTGCTGGCAGGCTGATATGTAGAGTCCTGTCCCCGCAATACCAAAACAGGTCAGCCCTTCCCCACACCATAGAGCTAGGGACCGACCAACTGTTGACATCAAGTGTGTATTTGCACCAGCCGTCAGGCATGTGTCCCATCTTCATACCGGAGCTGGAGCTCCTAGAAAAACACGTATAGTTATTAGCTCTCGGGGTGAACGCCGGCGGCACCGTGGAGTTTTTAACGGGTGGAAAAATAGAGCTGAGAGTAGTACAGTTAGGGGGGTTGGCTTGCATAGTTAGGGCCATCATGCAATGAAATCCTATAGGATCTGTATCGGGAAATAGAGGTGCTGGGGCGGTGAAAAGAGTTGGCCTGGCTGAAGAACATGCAATACAATTACTCATGTTCATGGAGGCAGCAGTAGCTGCCATCCAATCTAACCACAGGTTTTTGTCCCCATATCCAGTAGCCAATTTGACTATATCGCCTCTCGTTAATTTATTGTAATCTATGGTGATCACGTCCTTGTTCTGTCTAGGTTTAGTTTCGAATGTGCTAAGCGAGGTGTCTGTTTTCTTGGGGGATGGAGGTGTTAACAAATTCACCTTAACAAGGCCCATGGTGTCCGTGCCTTGTTGATATGCTCCCACAACCATATAGAATGCCTTTTTCTGGTCTGTCATAAATGGATCATCCCACAGATCGTGTATTGTCAACAACAGGGGATTAACTCCACCTGACCTATGTCGTAGTTGGCCGCGTATGAAACTAATCTTGTTAACTGTATCTGGATTTTTGACCTCGGTTTTGATAGGGGTCCATGGACCAGTATACTGCCAAATCAGTTCCCATCCGGCACACAAACTGCCCATGCCGGAGTTTTTAGGCGGATCCCCCTGCCTTAGACAACTGGAGTGAGTTTCTGGACTTCCGCACAGGTATAAATCATATCTTCTCCACATCTCCTGGTGTTTCCCACAATTAATAACATGGCATAAATCAAATTGGAATGTCACGTTCGTTCCCAGAGTGTAGTCTACGTCTATACCTCCATATGTTTTAATGCAGTAATCTGGTTGGCCTTGGCCTTCCCTCTTTGTTCTGTTGTGGTGTTGGTTTTGATCTGTGTGTCTGTCTCTGATGGATGATTCCCACATCAATATTGGAGTAACTATTACTATAGAAATGATCCCGCACACTCCCAACCACCACCATTTGGCTTGGTGGGGTTTTCCCGTTCCCTCAAACATCTTAATCAACATATATCAAAAATTCTTAGCAAGCAAAACCTTCTTGTGTTCTGGTTATCAGCTCCTTGTATCCTAGAAAAAACCTTTTCTGGGGGAGCTTTTACTCTCTATGGTAACATCAGAACATTCTTTTCGCACTGGCAAAATTCTTCATTCCAATCTTGAGTATATTGTGGCTTGCCTGAGTATATGCAAAGCCGGTTACTATAAATCTTATCCAAAAGTGATAGCTATAATAACTGTCGCCACAGATAGTGGCTCGTGTCTTTACACTTATTCAGAGTCAACTGTGGTGTTTCTTATCTGTTCCCGTGTCCTAGCGGGTGAATCCGCTGCTGCACACTGGCTCCAGTGGTACCAGCTGTCTCCTTTGCCCTGTAGTCGAACCGCGTGTGATGTCCTCTCAACCACCTTGTATGGCCCTGTCCACCTTGGCTCCGACCACTTCCTCTTGATCACCTTCAGTAGAACCCAGTCCGTGATGGGCGGTGTCTGTCCCTCTAGGTTCCCCTCTGCTGCTGCAACCTGTTTTGAGAAAGCTGACACCAAAGCTGTTAGTTGGTCATAGTAAGGTTTGTACTTCAGCGGATCTCTTTCCTTTTCCGTGGTTGGGATTCCAGCTCCCGGTCCCGGGAACTGCTGCCCTGTTGTCAACTCATATGGAGTGAAACCTGTGATGGAGTTTACTGAGCTCCTAATTGACATTAGAGCTAGGGGTAGGGCATCCACCCAACTCATTTTTGTTTGAGCACACACTTTTCCTATCTTTCCTTTAATGGACTGATTCATTCTCTCCACCTTTCCCTGTGATTGGGGGTGATACACTGTTCCAAACGCATGTTTCAGTCCTAGGGCCGCTTCTACTGCCTGCAGGTCTTTGTTCTTAAAATGTGTGCCATTATCTGACCTGATTCTTTTTGGAAACCCATGCGTTGGTATGTATTGGTTGATTAGGAATTTGATTACCGTTTTGGCTTCTTCCTTTTTAGCAGGTACTGCTTCTGGCCAGCCAGTGTATGCATCCACGGCGACCAAGAGGTACCTATACCCATTTACCCTTTCCAACATGTCAGTGTAATCAATTATGATTTCTTGACCTGGCATTTTTTGCAAAGGAAATGTTCCCTCGTGTGGCTTCACTGTAGCCCTGATATTGTATTCTGTACATATTTTACATTCCCTGATATGGTTCACAATCATTGCCGGTAAAAATGGATGCCACCAATGGGTCAGATGTCTCTGCATCTGTGCCTTTCCACAATGTGTCAGCCCGTGTGCCTCCTGTAACACGGAAGCCGTCCACCCTGGGGGTAACACAGGTCGGCCATCTGGCGACCTCCACACTCCTTTGGATTCCGTTGCCCCTCTCTCTTTCCAAACTGAACTCTTGAGGAGAGGCTTTCTGTTGTTCCTTTATTAACATATTTACATCGCAGGCAGGTAGTAAATCATACACCGTTTTTCCCACCTGCATCATCATGTATTGGGCTGTGTAACCTGCTGCCCTTTTAGCTGCAGAGTCTGCCTCCTGATTTCCTTTTGCTATCATTGTTTCAGTTTTGTCGTGACCTTTGCACTTTATTACTGCTACCTCTGTTGGTTTCATTAGGGCTTCTACCAGTCTCTTGATGTCTTTCTCATGTTTGATTGGGGTTTTTGCTGCTGTCAAAAATCCTGCTCTGATCCACTGACTGAGCTCCACCTGTATTGCTCCTACCACGTATGCCGAGTCTGTGTAGATGTTTACTTTTTTCCCTTCTGCCCATTCTAATGCTATCATTCCCTGTAATTCAGCTAGCTGCGCTGATTCTTTTCCTATTACTCTCCCTGTCACTACCTCCTCAAACCCTTCATCTGTTTGTCTTACCACTGCATATGCTGCCTTCAGTCCCTCCGTGGGATGTCTGTAGCAACAGCCATCTGTGAACAGCACTTCCTCTGGGTCAGCTAAGGGTTTTGCCCGTAAATCTGCTCTGACCTTAACATCTTTCTGTACTCTTTCTTCACACACATGTGGCTCACCTTCCCCCATGTTGTCTGCCATGTTGAGTCCCTTGTGTGTGAACGTTATGTGTGGTGCGTTGAGGATTTTTTCCAACCTTATCTGTCTTAATGATGTCATGGTGAATGCTGCTGAGTTCACATAGGCCACTATGCTGTGTGTTGTCAGGACTGTTAGAGCATGTCCCATGACTATGTGTGCTACTTTTTGCAGAATGTTTGCTACCCCTGCTTCATGTCTTGTGCATGGTGGATGTCTATTTTCTGTTGGATCGAGTGTCACACTTGCAAACATCATCACCTGCCTACCTCCCCCTTTTTTCTGAAAAAGAACACCATTCACTGTATGTGATTTTTCTGAAACATCCAGATAGAATGGCTCTTTGTAGTCAGGCAGTGCTAAATCAGTAGCGTTTGTGAGAGCCTGTTTGAGGGAAATGAAGTTATTCTCTGCTTCAGTGGTCCATTGTAAGCATGCTGACAAATTTCTCATCCCCTGCTCATTGACCATGGCCCTTAAGGGGTGCGTGAGTTCCCCATATGATGCTATCTACTGTCTGCTATAACCTGTCAATCCCAGGAATGAGAGCATGTCTTTCACTGTGACTGGTTTAGGATGGTGTAGAATTGAGGATCTATGGGCTGGGGACACACCTGTTCCTCTACTAGAGATAATTCTCCCCAGGAACGAGACCATCTGTCTGCAGCACTGGAGCTTGGTTTTTGAAACTTTGAACCCAATGTGATACAGCTGAGTTAATAGGGATTTGGTGGCTGCTAGGCAGGAGACCTGATCTGGAGCTGCCAGAAGGATGTCATCCACATACTGAATCAACACCACCCCCTTTGGGAGGGTGAGATCAGTGAGCTGCTGTTTCAGAACCTGATTGAACAGCCCAGGAGACAAGATGAAACCCTGGGGAACCCTCGTATATCTTAGCTGTTGGCCTTTATAGGTAAACGAGAAGATGTCTCTCACATGGTCAGCTAGTGGTAGGCAGAAAAATGCATTGGCCAGATCAATACAGGAAAACCATTTGTGTTCTGGGGACAGTGCAGACATAGCAGTATATGGATTTGGTACTGGGACTGTAGGAGTTGACACAATACTATTGACCCGTCTAAGGTCGTGAGCCATTCTATATATCCCTGTATTTTGCTTTTCTATTGGTAAAATAGGTGTGTTCCAGCCAGATGCTGAGGGCTCCAACACCCCCGCTGCCAACAGTCCCTCAATAGTATCTGTGATCCCTGCTTCTGCCTCAGGTTTGTGGGAGTACTGTTTCTGCCAGATCGGGGTGTGATCTGTCAATTCAAAAGAGATTGGATCAACATTCTTGCAGCGTCCTACATCAGTTGGGCCTGCTGACCATAACGCCTCAGGGAGAGTGTCTATCATACTTGCGGCGTCAGAGTGATCAGCCTTCTCTCTGCCATGAAATCTCTCTATTTGTCTATGTTCTAACAGCACTTTGTCAGCCGTCTTGTGCATGATCCTGTAAGCCTTTTCGGATGGGGAGTATTGTAATTCAGGGAGTTGGGTCCAAACCCAGTCTGTCAGTGCCATCAGACGCTTGCACATCGGCCCAAGATCTCTAGCCTGGTGTTTAACATGCACTGCTAAGGTGATATGGGGCACTGCCTCTTCAGACATCTCATACCACTTAAATTGTTCAGGTGTCAATTCAACAGCAGCTGCCACACCTTCATTCCCCACTAAAATACAACTAGCCAATACTTCCCACTGTGTCCCTTCAATGTCATTGTAAAAAGTTTGCTGATAAATTTCATCCCCGTCCCTATCATAGTACAGAGTAACATGGAGGGGGTCGATTGGAGGGGAGTAGGGATGTAGCATTTGGACCCACGGCCGCCACTGATAATACAGAGTCTGTACGCCGTCGCTTTGCTTGGTTTCCGGTTCTAGGAGTCCCCAGTATATATCTGCCCAGAGTCCTTCAGCCGTGGGTGAAACATCAGCTGACAACAACATTTGAGAGCTGGACTGGATCATTGACAGAGAACAGTTCACAGAATATCCATTGGGAAAAGTCACTACCAGTCCCTCTGGCCCACACATGACTGATGCCCCGCACCTCACCAACATATCCCGTCCCATTAAATTGACTGGGCATGTTGGTGATGAAATATATTGATGCAAAAAAGTCTGTCCTACCACCGTGGTAGTCAGAGGTGTCGTCAACGGCAGATTTTCTGGTTTACCCGAGAACCCTACTAGCTGGACGTTGGAGGATGAAAGGTTGGACTGAGACATGGCGCACGTGATAGTGGAAAACCTTGCACCTGTGTCAACTAGGAAATGCAGATCCATGTCCATTACCCTTATTTGCAAGTAGGGTTCTGCCAGCCCCACCTGCCCTTGAGTTCCCGGGCCCCTTCAGTACCCATCCCCCTGACCACCCTGCATGGTCTGGGGATATTGTCTCTGCGGTGGAGCTGCTGTTGCATGAGGGTCTTGATGAAGTGGAACCATAACTGAAGGCTGTCCTTGGACCGGGGGCTGCACATAACCACCCCTGTTGCTGACTGGACCTTGACCTCCCCTGGGTCCCCACAGCATGAGACACTCCCTGATCCAGTGTCCAAGCTGGCCACATCCAAAGCATGTAAATGGCTTACTTCTGGGTCCTCCGCGACCCCTCCCTCCTCCTCTCATACCTCCTGTTACTCTGACAGGCCTGCCCCGATAAGGGGAACTAGACACCCATTCAGGCACTGGGTACAAATTTGGGGTGTAGTTTTGTGGTGGCGGCTGTTGAACCATGTGATTGGCTACTTTTTGGTTTGTCTTTTTAGCATCATTTACCTTTTTCCTTGCCTCATCCAATTGGAGCTTTAGGAGCTGCACCTGGGCTGACTCTGTGCTCTGTCTATCCTCCTCCTGTATAGCCTTGTGTCTTTTCATATGATGCATCAAATGTTTTTCCCATTGCTCAGTAGAGCAGCCTGGGATGTCTGGATTGCCCTCCATGGCATCTTGTACTGCTTTGGGCATTCCAGCCATAACAGCTTTTCTAAACAATGTGGTCTGTAACTGTCCTGAACTTGGATGGCTTCCTGCGGTGTCTGTCCATATGCCTTTGCATCTGCTTAAAAATGCTGACATGTCTTCTCCGTCTTTCATGGAAAAGGTCAGTGAATGCATTGCTCCGGGAGGAATGGGGAATTTATCCCTCATTGCCCCTCCCACAGCTGTGGCTTCACTGGTAAATTGTTCTGAATCTGGTGTATAACTAGTGCCTGCCGCAGCCTCAATCTGCTGTATTTCCCACATAGCTAGTTGTTTTCCCAGTAATGCTCTCCAATCTCCCATAGCTAATTTATATCCCAATGTGTGTTGGCAAAATTTCTCCATCCAGGGCCCTCCTCCCTCAGTGGGAGGGGGCATTTTATCCAGGATGCAATTCATGTCTGTGAATGAGAATGGTTGATACACATCCCCCGTTTGGGGTCCTTTATATATCAGTGGCAGTTGATGGTATCTAGCGGGTGGTTGTATCTTTTCTCTGTCCCTAAGCTGGTGTCTATGCCTGTGGTCAGCACAGGGCGCTATATGAGTCTGGCTGTGCCTGGTTAGTGCCCCTGTAATTGTGACCTGGTATGTGTCTTCGTCTCCCTCATTACTATTCACACCCCCTGCTTCTGTACCTGCCCCCAATCTCTCCTCGGGACCTTCTGCCCTAATTACTTCCTCTCTTATCTCTCTGAGCTGTCTCTCCTTGAACCCGTCTATTGTTTCAACCCCCTGACTCTGTATCCTCCCCTGTCCTGCTCCTCCCCCGTTTAGGGTGGAGGGTGTTTCTGACACTGTCATGGGTGAGCTTCTTGCCTGATCTATCTCTTCCTGTCTGCTCGTCTGCTCATGTACTTTCCTATTCCCTTCTCTGGCTTCCTGCATCCTACGCTCTGCCTCCCTCACCATGTCCTCCACCTCTGATATTCTCCTTGTTACTACTTCCTCTAACGTCTCCCTAATCTCTCTGTATTCCTCCTTTCCTATTGCTGTCATTTTCATTACTCCTTCTTCCACACGCACGAGTGGCATCTGCGGTGTGGGATAAGGAGGGGGTTGTATCCCAGGCATTTTGGGATATATTGGCTCTGATGCTTCTGTTTTTTCATTTCATTTATCTTTTTCTTTGGTTATTTCTGATTGTTTTTGATTCATTTCTACTGCCATGCAAGCTAAGGTCATGTTGTGTAAGTGGGCTCTTCTCTGCTCATTTCCCTCTCCATCTTTCTTCCATTTTCTTTTGACTAACATAGAAACTTTTTCCGCCTTCCAGTGTTCATCTGCTTTCTTTTTAGCTTGTTTTTCTGCCTTCCCTAGGTATAATATCAATATCTTCCTTTCCTCCTCTTTGGGGACCTTACCCTGTGCTTGTAAGTCTTTCCATATACTGTCATACGCCCCAATCATGGTGTCTCGCTTGTTCCTTGGGAGCCCTGCAAAAATTTGACTCCTGGTTTTTTCCCATTGTTGCTTAACGGTCAATATAACATTGGGAGGGCAATCTCCGTATTCTTCACACTCCCTGTCAGATTCCCCTTCCATTATATTTTATCTATCCCCACTCAGTAGCCAGCTGGTTTGTATGACACTTGCGTTCCGAGCAACCAGCCCAATCAGAGAAAAGTTCAGTAGCCAGTCAGTTTGTATGGCACATACGTCCCGAGCAACTGACCCAATCAGTGAGTTTTATCAGGCAGTTTACGTTGGCACCAGTTAGGTTTCCACTGCTGATTCTTTCTCACTGAGACACTCCCTCCTTCCTCTCTGAGACACTACTGAGTTTCTACCACCCTTATACAGTTTTATCAAACAACACACTTTTCAATCATGCAAAATATCAAACATTCACACTTGCCGTTAAAACACGGCACATATCATAAACCAGTGAGCGCTGCTTTTATGGGAACCACCTTTTTTTTTTTTTTTTTTTTTGTTCCCAAGGGTCTCTAAACCTACTCACTCGGGGACTCTAACCCCTTATACGGACATGCGCTGCTTTTATGGATTTTCTTTTTAACCCATGGGTCTTTAAACCCGTCCATATTCCCCACGTGCATGCGCTGCTTTTATGGGTTTTCTTTAACCCATGGGTCTCTAAACCCGCACGTCTTCTTTTCAGTACTGTTGCTGCTTTCAGGGCTTCTAATCCCTGGGACTTTAAACCCGTGCACAATTTATTTCAATGCTTTATTCATCCACTTTAACTAGGACACTTGCCGTATAATGACAACACACAATTTGGTATAGCCAATAACAGAACTTCGATAAAACAGGCGTCTGTTTACCTTAGTTTTTTAGCGGCCGCTTGTTGTTGCCATCACACTTCAGTTATCCGTTGTCTTTTACTTCTGTGGTCAATCCGTCACTTCTCCGTCTTTATCACGTCGGGGTCACCAAATTGTTGGACTTCAGCTCACTCTACCAACTCATCTTCATCTATGTGAGAGCGTAGTCCTGCGTGTTCGTTGATAAAGCAATAGGAGAAGATGTTCGGTCTCAAAACCATCCGTTTTATTTAGCCGTAAATGGATAAAGCATACAGAGCTCTGGGTCTAGATCTTCCTATCCCTGACAAACAACAGATTGTGTCAGTTCACGAAGTCTGACTCCCTCTCCTTTCCCTGACCCAGTCTTTATACTATACAAAGTGTTGACTGAATATGGATGTGTGTGATCTTCTTTCTGATTGGTCCGTTCATCTGACTCCGTTTCCGCCTCACTTATATCCGGACTCCAGGTAATCTTCTTCTCCATCTGTGTTGCAGCTGCCGTCGTAAAATCCTGTTCCTATCTCTGAAACCACAAATCACAGCACATTTCGTCTCCACTCCCCCCTGACCACAACACTTCCAGTGTTCCCCTTCCCATTCAGAGTCGCCAACCCTATCCAAGGTCAGCGACCCTCACACCTTCCATGGAGATAGACATCTTGTCTCTACTCCCCCTTGACCACAACACCCTTATTGCTCCCTTTGTTATTCAGAGTCGCTAACCTTATCTAAGGTCAGGGACCCTCACACCTAATTTACTCTGCATTCCTCTGTCTGCTAACATACTCAGTACTTTTCCACTGCCACTATAGACCCTCATGTCCTTGTAACAAGCCCTGTTCCTCATGCATATGTTTTCCCAATGATTAACATATCCTTATATCCCTTATTCCAATTAACACGTTGTAATCATCATTATTAAACATCACACCATTACATTTATCTACAGCTGTGAGCACAGGCCCCAATTGTGGACGTCGGGCCCTCATACCATCCTCATGCATTCTGTTTCTCACTGTTTGAGCAGAAACCTGCACATTAGTGGCCTGTTGAAGGTCGTTTTGTAGGGCTCCGGCAGTGCTCCTCCTGTTCCTCCTTGCACAAAGGACCAGATAGCGGTCCTGCTGCGGGGTTGTTGTCCTCCTGCGGCCCCCTCCACGTCTCCTGGTGTACTGGCCTGTCTCCTGGTACCTCCTCCATGCTCTGGACACTGTGCTGGGAGACACATCAAATCTTCTTGCCACAGCACGCATTGATGTGCCATCCTGGATGAGCTGCACTACCTGAGCAACTTCTGTAGGTTGCAGATACCGCCTCATGCCACCTCTAGTGGTGAGGGCACTAGCAAAATGAAAAACTAACCGAAGATCGGCCAGAAAAGATGAGGACAGGCAAATGGTCTGTGGCCACCACCTGCAAATCCATTCCTTTTATAGGGGTTGTCTTGCAAATTGTCTAATTTCCACCTGGTGGAAATTAGACAATTTACCAACAGGTGAAATTGATTCACAAATCAGTGTTGCTTCCTAACTGGACAGGTTGATATCTCAAAAGTGTGATTGACTTGGAGCTACATTGCATTGCTTATGTGTTCCCTTTATTTTTTTGAGCAGTGTAGATACGATATTTTCGTATATAGTTACGAAATGTATTTGATTAAATTCGTATGTATTTAACGAAAACGTGTGAGACTCGGTTGACCATTAGGGGACTAATCTGGGATCATTTTTGAAATTATATTTGATTGTTTGACGATCCTTAGATCGTTAGATAGCCAGGACACACAAACCTTTTCGCATATTCAGGCCAACTCATATTCATATTCAGTGGATGTGTTTTTAATTTACCTTAAAATTCCTCATCCATATATTCAATTGTGCGTTGGCCCTGTGATGGTCTGGCGGCCTGTCCGGCGTGCCGCCCAATGACTGCTGGGATAGACTCCAGCATCCCTGTGACCCTGAGAGCAGTTTAAGCAGTTTGGATGATGGATGGATGGCTGGATAATAATAATGTAAACTACTAATAAGACACGTTAGTCCCTAGCTAACGGGTCTGACCCTTTAGCCGAGCGGTTAATGATGTCGCCTTGTGGTGCAGTACACCCCGTATCGAATCCCGCTCCGGGCAAGAAAATAGCCGGTTACATTGGTGGCAGCGGTGGGATCCGGAAGTGTGCCGATCCTCAGAAGTCTCTTCGGAGCGCGGGAATAACAAAGCGCGAGGGCGCGCTTCCGGGGAGGGTGACGACTGTAAACTACTAATAAGCCACGTTAGTCCCTAGTTAACGGGTCCAACCCTTTAGCCGAGCGGTTAGTGATGTCGCCTTGTGGTGCAGTACACCCCGTATCGAATCCCGCACCGGGCAAGAAAATAGCCGGTTACAATAATAATGATGACAATAATAATAATAAAGCATGTAAAACTTGACAGTTTTAATTTAATCGAAGTTTCCAATCTTGAATACATTGACACTTAAACTTAAGTACTGCAGTTTGGATTCTAACAGCTAGAGATTAATTATAGTAGAAACTCATGCTTCCATTTTGTTATAGTTGTGATATGTATATGCAACGAATTCAGGGGGGCAGCCGCGGGAAACGCCACAGCCGGGACGCGAACCCGTATTTTCTGCACCGCGGCCAACAACGTTAACCAGTCGACTAAAGGGTCCGACCTTGTAGCCAATGGCTAGCGAGTCTATTTATCCTTGCACGTTACACTACTCCCTTCCTTCTCAGCATATCAGCTCCCTCACGCCTCTGGGCGCACACGCTTCCGATGACCTCACGGTCGCAACATCCCACTTCTGACACCAATGTAGCGAACTTGGCGGACAGCCCTGCCGGACCGTCACAGCCGGGACACGAACTCGGATCTCTCACACCACGGGCGACAGCGTTAACCAGTCGACTAAAGGGTCCGAAATGTTAACCAACGGCTAACATGTATACTTATCCATGTGTAACCCGTGGAAATAGGTACCACACACAGGACACAATCTCTATTTTTGGGGTTCTCTATTTTTTTGTTTTATCACTCTAAATTGAATGGTTTAGGCAAAAAGATTTCATGGTTTAGACAGAAAGATATCGAACAAATAAAACAACCTCAAAAACAAATCAAAATACGGCAGTGGGCTTATCACTAAAAGAAAACACGAAAATGTACAAAATGAACATACATGCCCTCTAACCCCACTAGCAACAATGAAAAATGTGAGAATTAAACTCTACAGTTGTTAGGGTTTGTGGAAGACCCCAAGCGCACGACACCAGACAGAGATGGGGTTAGCCGAAAACTGGCGTACTTTATTCCTTACGCGTACAAATAGTCAAACACGGGAATGCAATGAGCGACAAGAAAAACGGAAAGTCCAAGGGGAAAAACTCGCGGGTAATCCAAAACGGGAACACGGCAGGATACCTCCACGGGGAAACTTTGCAAGGGAAAACATAAACCAAGGGCTGGGGTGAGTTCGGAGAGAAAAGGACCGTGAGGGAAGAGTAGCCGCTACTGCGAGGGAGTTACAACACGAACTGACAACGGGCGCGTGGGAGGCCACCAAACTTAAGCCCAGCCCTGACGGCTAAGCCCGGCCCTGACGAGCTGATTGGCTGCCGGCGCGGGGTGGGCGGGCCACGGCGCGGGGTGGGCGGGCCGTAACAACAGTAATACTTAAAGCACACTTACATTCCATTTACCTTCACAGAGACCTCCAAGTTAAGCCTCTGGCTTTGTTCAAAAATCCTAATATCTACATGAAATAAAGATACATTTATAGAAATATTTGTTCAACTTAACCAAATACATAATTAGCTAAGGAGGCTATAGGCTCGGTTACTTTGCTAATCACGTTTGGACTTCCTCGAACAGTCTGTACATCCCACGACATTCATCGCGCTATTTGCACCTTAAAACAAAACATCAGTCAAACTACTATATAGGATACAACTGTTAACCTCCACATTATAATATTAGATCGAGAGATGCATCATTAAGACACATTTACCCATGGATGTCATTAGATGGACTCAGAATGTATTTCGCCTGCATCTCTCAGCTTACTCAACCGGAAAAAAGGACCAGAATCCCAGGAGCACAGGAAGAAGAAATTCGCCAATTTCGCCCTCTTGTGGCACCAGATTGTAACAGCTAAGAGTTAACCCTTTTTATGATCTTTGCTATTCCCTTAGGTACAATCTTACTTTTTAAAATGGTTTGTACATATGAATTATATTTTAACATAACAATAATTGTAAATACCTCTTCCCTTGTACATAGTTAAACCAAAATAAAATCAGTATTAAAATACTGCAGTATTAAATGTATTAGAATCTTTTTTTTCCTGTATCCGTGTTGATATTCCGCTCCTTATTAATTGAGCACTCACAACACCATTGACGGTTTCGGGAAAAAACGCTATGTATATATATATATATATATATATATATATAGTAGGAGATGTAGCGTACAGTGAAGAGAGAGGTGGCAAAGGCAAAGGAAAAGGCATATGGTGAGTTGTATGACAGGTTAGACACTAAGGAAGGAGAAAAGGACTTGTACCGATTGGCTAGACAGAGGGACCGAGCTGGGAAGGATGTGCAGCAAGTTAGGGCGATCAAGGATAGAGATGGAAATGTGCTGACAAGTGAAGAGTGTGCTGAGAAGATGGAAGGAGTACTTTGAGGGGCTGTTGAATGAAGAAAATGGGAGAGAAGGTTGAATGATGTGGGGATAGTGAATCAGGAAGTGCAGTGGATTAGCAAGGAGGAAGTGAGGGCCGCTATGAAGAGGATGAAGAGTGGGGCTGATGAAACACCTGTGGAGGCATGGAGATGTTTAGGAGAGATGGCAGTGGAGTTTTTAACTAGATTGTTAAACACAATTTTGGAAAGTGAGAGGATGCCTGAGGAGTGGAGAAGAAGTTTACTGGTACCGATTTTCAAGAACAAGGGCGATGTGCAGACCTGTAGCAACTACAGAGGTATAAAGTGGATCAGCCACAGCATGAAGATACGGGAAAGATTGAATGAGAGGGAGGACAGTGGAATGGCGAGGATGCAGGTAGAGGTGACGAAGGTGTATGAGTTTAAATACTTGGGGTCAACTGTCCAAAGTAACAGGGAGTGTAGAAGAGGGGTGAAGAGAGTGCAGGCAGGGTGGAGTGGGTGGAGAAGAGTGTCAGGAGTGAGTTGTGACAGAAGGGTACCAGCAAGAGTTAAAGGGAAGGTTTCCAAGATGGTTGTGAGACCAGCTATGCAGAGGTGGAAAAACCCAGTCTGGAAAGTAAAAACCCTAACTGTGTCTTTACTCCACCCATGTACTCAGATTGCACTGACTAGTTTCCCAAATCAGCTGGTTTAATGCATGGATGGAGTAAAGACATGGTTAGGGTTTTTACTTTCTGGACTGGGTTTTTCCACCTCTGTCTATGTTATATGGTTTGGAGACAATGGCACTGATGAAAAGACAGGAGGCAGAGCTGGAGGTGGCAGAGTTGAAGATGCTACAAATTTTATTGGGAGTGACGAAGACCGGATTAGGAACGATTATATTAGAGGGACAGCTCAGGTTGGATGGTTTGGAGACAAATCAAGAGAGGCAAGATTATGATGGCTTGGACATGTGTGGAGGAGAGATGCTGGGTATATTGGGAGAAGGATGCTGAATATGGAGCTGCCTGGGAAGAGGAAAAGAGGAAGGCCAAAAAGGAGGTTTATGGATGTGGTGAGGCAGGACATGTAGGTGGCTGGTGTAACAAAGGAAGATGCAGAGGACAGGAAGAAATGGAAACGGATGATCCCCTGTGGCGACCCCTAACGGCAGCAGCCCGAATTAGTAGTAGTAGCAGTCTCTCATCACACATTGGGAAACATGGGGTAGTGGTGGTATTGAGACTTTGCACTCGGGCCCCACTAGAAAAACATCAATATGTGCCCATTAGCCAGGCTGTGACTCTTCCCAATGCTCCTGCTCTCCCCACATAAGGCTGGGTAAATACTGCTGGCAGGGTGACAGAGGGGCTTCCAACACACACAACCATCTCCCTGCAGTCCTTCCCTTAAAAATCTCTCGACGCACTCTTAATGCATGGAAAACAAACTAGCTCAGTTTATCCACAGGACTTTTGAGGATGGGTGAGAAAACTTGGTATACAGACAAAAAAAAGGAAAGAAAAATGCAGTCTCTAAACTGCATTGTATTCTTCAAAGTCATTTCAGCAAGTGAAATATTAGATAAGTAAAGGAAAGCTTGGGGTTTGTGCCTTTCACGTTCAAAATCTCAATAAATAAAGGTCTTCACTAAATTACATACAATTAAAAAAACAAAACTGACTTTTGGAGCTGTTTATTTGAAAAGCATGTGTGGACCGACAACTGACCGAATTTCACCATGTGCAATTACTAATGATGCATAACACCCACAAACTCAGTAGAGACCATTTGCTATAATCTGACATTTTTAATCTAGCTACTGAAAACGATTTAGTCAGTGTGCAGAAGCCCTCTTAACAGTACACATTTTACAACTTAATTTGAACAAAACCTTTAGATAGAAAGAAAAGAAAAACAAATCTAATCGTGTGAAATGGACAAATTCAGAAGTCGGTGGAGGAGGTTTTAAAGAGCTGTTGGTGATGGCAAGTTCAAGTTGTGTGGCTGTATGGTTCCTCAAGCATTTCCCCCATGAGTTCATCCAGGCCATCATCTGGACAAACACACAGCAAAAGGTTAGAACAATCGCTTGACAGAGGAAAGAAAAAGAGACACATACACTATATGTATACTACATACACATAAATTATATGCAAATGTTTGGCAACCCCTGGCCAAATTGCTTGTTTTACTGAATCTCCTGGTAGAAGGAAACGGGCAATTAACACAGCCTCTGAATTTCTGCACATTTTGATATGTAATTACAAAATCAGTTGCTGAATTTCTCAAATAAAAAGTAAATGTAAAATATGTAAAAGTTTGGGCAACCTGCAGAAAATGCACATTCAAAACAGTTTCTATATCTAGCTAAGAGTCTTTCTGACACCAGGTGGAGACAACTAGTCAGTTTTACCAACACTCTGTACCTTCTGACCTCAGGATGTCCTGCTTACTCTCAACAAACATGAGCTCCTGTATGCCGCTGCCTTGGACTTCAGAATAAACATAATCACTTCTTACTAGGCAGGAAAAGTCTACAAACCATATTTAGATGCTTCCAACTTTAAATTTACACCATTAGAAAAAGATTTTAAGAACTGTCAGTTAAAGAAAGTTGTTGGATTTTGAAGGTGGAATTTTTGAATTCAATCCCTATTTATATTCACCACTCATATAGTAAAAGGGTAGGTTTAATTTTCACAATCACCCATCCTTTTCTTCATACTGGACACTCAGCTCAGTTTGCCATCTACAGTTCAATGTGATGAATAGGAGATAAATCCACAATTTGTCTTTATGCATGCTCAATACTCCAGGTAAGAAAATCACAGGAAGTTGAATCAGTTCATCTGGACACAACGTTTATTGAGAGAAATGTTTCATCACTCGCTTTTTTAAAACGCAAAGGAAAAACTTTTCCATTTTTAGCAACAGTTGTCATGTAAACGTTTCTTAAGTGACCTCTTCAGTCTAAACTGATTGCAGGCATTCCCACCCTTATAAACAATACAGTGGCATAACGACCCAGACCAATGATTGGTCCATCCATCCATTATCTGAACCGCTTATCCTACTCTCAGGGTTACAGGGATGCTGGAGCCTATCCCAGCAGTCATTGGGCGGTAGGCGGGGAGACACCCTCAGCAGGCCACCAGGCCATCACAGGGCCCACACACACACACACACACACACACATAATCATACCTAGGGACAATTTAGTATAGCCAAGTCACCTGACCTACATGTCTTTGGACTGTGGGAGAAAACCAAAGCCCCCGGAGGGAACCCACACAGACACGGGGAGAACATGCAAACTCCACACAGAGGACGACCCAGGATGACCCACCAAGGTTGAACTACCCCGGGGCTCGAACCCAGGACCTTCTTGCTGTGAGGCGACCGCACTAACCACTGCGCCGCCCCCATTGATTAGTTTCATATGCAAATATGGGTGTGACCATTAACTAGAGTTTCAATGGCCATGTGTACTATTCACCATCGAATCCCGCACCGGGCAAGAAAATAGCCGGTTACAATAATAATGATGACAATAATAATAATAATAAAGCATCTGTTTAGTTTCCCCAATGTACAAGTCACGGCAATCCTCCTGGCATTTCACAGCGTGCACTGAATGGGTTATTCGCATAATATGTTACATATCACATGACGGCAACACATTCGCCATGTTGGAGGACAATGGCTCCAGTCCATAGGATATACTGTGTTGCTCTCACTGCACTATGCTAAACGTTTTCTAAACAGCCAGAGTGGGGAGAATTTTTTTTTTTAGGTTTGATTCATACAGAATAGCTATCGTGGTTCGATATTTTACAATGGTTAATTTTTGTGCTGTTTTGGTTGTTCAACTCGAACTGACAGAGAGCGGAACAAGTCCTACTTTCACTTTCCAAAGATAATCAGCCATCAAGAAACTCAAAGGTTGTCAGAGGAAAGAAGAAGAAAATGGATATCGAGGATAAGTCGGGAAGATCTTACAGATGAGAAATTAGTATCATGCAGAGGTTAACATACCTGCTTTTACAAAAGGGAAAAAGCAGCTTGGTACTTTAGAAATTGAGGCAACAAGAAAAATTGCATCTGTTTGCATCCATGTGGAGCATGTCATTGGCCCTAGTACAGAGAAGATTTACAAATTTATAAGGAATTTTACCAGCAGACTACCTCAGTAATAAGGATAGTGCTGGTATGAGAACAGTGGATAAAATTGCCTTGGTTTCTTGTGCACTTGGTTTGGTTTCTTGTGTACTTGCATTGTGTGTGACTCAGTAGTTCCTTCAGACTGATACAACTTTCAAGTTATATATTCCCCGCGACCCTGAGAGCAGGACAAGCGGTTTGGATAATGGATGGATATTATTCATTGTATAAAACTGTTATACTTTAAGAAACAAAAGCATTTAAAAATAAAGACATTTCAATTTCATTAGACATTTGTCAATTGTGTGTCAATCATCATCAGCAGTTATAAGCTAAATCTTAAAATTACATGGTTCGAATATAATTAGTACAAGAGGGAAAGAAATTTTTGTTTTGTAAATGTGTTAATATATCGGTTTAACATATCGATAAGTGTGAGTTGTTCCATATCTCTCTCCTTGTTTTTATCCATCTAAAGCTTGCACATAATTCTTGATCGAAGCCATCGCGGAATTGCATGAGATTGGCCTAACAGCCCAAAATCCTCAAATCGAATCCGACCCTTTGCACCGTTAGGCCAGAACTTTGTAAAATGTATTTCACCAACTGTTTTTCGAAGACTATATCACAACTGTGACGTTTTATTCCCGTACGCTTCACGCTTAAAACGTGCATTTTCGCTTAAAATGTCGTTCTTGTAAACACAGATCGACAATGTCCTCTAGTAAATTGATTACGAATGGCATAATTTTTTGGACATAAGAAGAAAAAAATTAGGAAATTATTATAAAATGGGACTCCAAATATATTTGAGTGGCCAGCCACTAACTGGGCAAAGTAAAACCTAGGGAAAACAGGAGCATTCAAATAAATATCAACAAACCTTGGGACTTAGTGTCTCGGAGTCAGTGGTGATGTAGGCGTTAAAAAAAGATCAATATTCCAGCAAGACAATGGTCTGAAATATACTTCAAAATTAACTATGAAGTACTTGAAGGAGTTAAAAAATGTAAGGTTTTGACCTTCACAGTTCCCAGATTTGCAGTGCATGCAAGAATAACTAAAGAATATTTCTGAATCAAGTATTCTGCAAGAAAGAGTTGAACAAAAAATCCATAAAAAAAGGACCAGTCCAATTATTCTAATTCAGCGAGACACATTTTACTGTGGATTAATAATGTAAGGAGTGTGTTTCATCAATTTATTTTATGTCAGGTGTTTTTGATCACTAAGCTTTCAGTCCCACTTATTTTGCAAGTGCATGCAAAGGAATTTTATTATTTATATTTAATTTTATTTCTGGTGTGTCCACAGCCTTCATATTTTTACAACAACAATGGTTCTAATATTTTGGGTAACTTCACATCTATAAACCCTCTGTTAAAAATGTGAGACTGGAGAACTTGATTTTCATTGGACTATTTAGATAATTCTGCCAAAATTGGCTCTTATAATTATTGAGTAAAGGGTGTCCAAATTTTCGCACATCATATTTATCATTTGACATTTCATTTCATGTACGCCAATCATTTCCCTCAGCCCACAGCAGTGCAACACAAAGACAAAAACACATATCCAAAAACTACAAGAACACATACATGTATACTGAACAAAAATATAAACGCAACACTTTTGTTTTTGCTCCAATTTTTCATGAGCTGAAATCAAAGCTCTAAGACTTTTTCTATGTACACAAAAGGCCCATTTCTCTCAAATGTTGTTCACAAATTTGTTTAAATCTGTGTTAGTGAGCACTTCTCCTTTGCTGAGATAATCCGTCCACCTGACAGGTGTGGTATAACAAATAACAAGATGCTGATTAGACAGCATGATTATTGCACAGGTGTGCCTTAGGCTGGCCACAATAAAAGGCCACTCTAAAATGTGCAGTTTTATCTTGAAAAGAGACATTTATTAGGCACTGAACTATGGATTTCACAGATATGTGTGTGTGTGTGTGTGTGGGGGGGGGTCAGAAAACCAGTCAGTATCTGGTGTGACCACCATTTGCCTCACGCAGTGCAACACATCTCCTTCACATAGAGTTGATCAGGTTGTTGATTGTGGCCTGTTGGTCCACTCCTCTTCAATGGTTGTGTGAAGTTGCTGGATATTGGTAGGAACTGGGACACGCTGTCGTATATGCTGACCCAGAGCATCCCAAACATGCTCAACGGGTGACATGTCCGGTGAGTATGCAGGCCATGCAAGAACTGGGATGTTTTCAGCTTCCAGGAATTGTGTACAGATCCTTGCAACATGGGGCCATGCATTATCATACTGCAACATGAGGTGATGGTGGTGGACGAATGGCACAACAATGGGCCTCAGGATCTCGTCATGGTATCTCTGTGCATTCAAAATGCCATCAATAAAATGCACCTGTGTTCGCTGTCCGTAGCATATGCCTGCCCATACCATAACCCCACCGCCACCATGGGCCAATCTATTCACAACGTTGACATCAGCAAACTGCTCACCCACATGATTCCATACATGCTGTCTGCCGTCTGCCCGGTACAGAGAAAACCAGGATTCATCCATGAAGAGAACACTTCTCCAAAGTGCCAGATGTCATCGAAGGTGAGCATTTGCCCACTCAAGTCAGTTACGACGACAAACTGCAGTCAGGTCAACACCCTGGTGAGGATGACAAGCATGCAGATGAGATTCCCTGAGACAGTTTCTGCAGAAATTATTTGGTTATGCAAACCAACTGTTGCATCAGCTGTCCAGGTGGCTGGTCTCAGACGATCTTGCAGGTGAAGATGCCGGATGTGGAGGTCCTGGGCTGGCGTGGTTACATGTGGTCTGCGGTTGTGAGGCCGGTTGGATGTACTGCCAAATTCTCACAAATGACTTTGGAGACGGCTTATGGTAGAGAAATGAACGTTCAATTCATGGGCAACAGCTCTGGTGGACATTCCTGCAGTCAGCATGCCAATTGCATGCTCCCTCAAACTTGCGACATCTGTGGCATTGTGCTGTGTGATAAAACTGTATATTTTAGAGTGGCCTTTTATTGTGACCAGCCTAAGGCAAACCTGTGAAATAATCATGCTGTCTAATCAGCATCTTGATATACCACACCTGTTAGGTGGACGGATTATCTCAGCAAAGGAGAAGTGCTCACTAACACAGATTTAAACAAATTTATGAACAAAATTTGAGAGAAATAGGCCTTTTGTGTACATAGGAAAAGCCTTAGATCTGTGATTTCAACTCAGAAAAAATCGGATCAAAAACAAAAGTGGTGCGTTTATACTTTTTTCAGTGTATAGCCACCATATCCACAAAAACAAAACAAAAAACAAAAATTTACTGTCCAAGCGAACGAACGCCAGCCAGGATGACTGTCAGAACTGCCGGTCTGCATGGGCCGGCAATTAGTGTAGCCTGCCCTGCTTCCACGTCCTATTGGGCCACCCTCGGCATTTCCTCTTCGGGCACAGTTCCAAGCAGGGTCGTGGTCCTTGGGCCCACCGGACGCAGCAGACCAAGCTCCCCAAGCCGATCCAATGCCAGCTCTCCCAGCCAGACACCCTCAACACACCTCCCCGCACTCCACATGACGACACCAACGACACAGTCAATGCCAGGCGAGGCCGCCACCAGACTGCCCTCGGTGTTATCAGAACTGCTGGTCTGCATGGACTTGCAGTTAGCTTAGCTTGCCCTGCTTACACCTCCTGTCAGATCACTCTCGGAGTTTCCTCTTTGGGCACAACTCCGGGAAAAGCCGTGGTCCACAGGCCCACAGGATGCAGCAGACCAAGCTCCCCCAGCTGATCCAGCACCAGGTCTCCCAGCCATCAGACGAAGACACAAACCCAGACGCAGACATGGACAAAGAAACTGCATGGACGGCACTGGGTGAGGCCGCTGCAAAATGTGAATTCGTACCGCCATCTTCCCACACCGGAGGCAGAAACTAGTTTTTTTTTTTATTTACTATTTTTATTTTATTTAAGCTGTTAAATCCAGCAAATAAATAGAAAATGTTCATCAAAATGCACTGAAATGTCTCATTTTAATAGATAAATTTTGCTGATTTTCAACCCTTATTTCCACAGATAATTTCCACAGTGGGTCGTCCCGGGTCGTCCTGTGTGGAGTTTGCATGTTCTCCCCGTGTCTGCGTGGGTTTCCTCCAGGGGCTCTGGTTTCCTCCCACAGTCCCAAAGACATGTAGGTCAGGTGAATCAGCCATACTAAATTGTCCCTAGGTATGAATATGTGTGTGTGTGTGTGTGTGTGTGTGTGTGTGTGTGTGTGTGTGTGTGTGGGCCCTGTGATGGCCTGGCGGCCTGTCCAGGGTGTCCCCCCCACCTGCCGCCCAATGACTGCTGGAATAGGCTACAGCATCCCCGCGACCCTGACAGAAGATTTAAGCGGTTCAGATAATGGATGGATGGATGGATTTCTACGGATTAATCGTTATGCAAGAAACTCTCATGCAATGCATTTTGGTACATATAGGCCATGTAGAAAAGCTCTCTTGGCAGGAAAAAGTCAATCTGTCTGTAAAAATGAATTTCTCTAAAGGGGTTAAAGTTTTAAAAGATGGGAAAGACCACCAGCACCTACTGGATGTGCAGATTATTAGCTGCAAAATATCCCCTTAAGTTTGTAAAATGCAGATTATGTGTTAATTCTTAATTATTTTCACTGACAGATTCAGCAAAACATGCAATTTGATGTGAGGCGCCATAACTTTAGTGTGTAACTGTGTATTATGTCTAAATATCTTTCTCTCCCCCTTTCCTCTCCAATTTATTAACATCAGGAGTCCCACCTTCATCCCAGGCTGGGTCCTGTGGTGTTGTGGTCCCTTGGAAAGTTTTTCTTGTGCTGGCTCTGGGATCTGTGGAGACTTTTGAAGCTTTTCTTGCTTCCTCTTCTTCCTCATCACACACCAGCTGCATGTGAGATACAAGGGCCCCGGGGAAGCTAGGAGTCTGGGTGGGCGATGGCAACACAGGCTCCTAAAAAGAAAAGAAGAGAAAACATTTGTCTCTAGGGGGACAAATGACTGGGTGATAGAAGTTTGCCTGGAGGACAAGTAACATTTTTAGCAACAACAGAAAACACAGCTTGGATGCAATCACATTATTCACATTTCCTGCCCAGCAGTCTGTCACTCACCAGCGCCGGGGGTGAGAGTACAGCAGAGGGAGGGGCGACTCTGTCGGGAGGGTAGATTCTAATCAAGTTGTTGGGCGTGACGTTCAGGTAATGGTTACGGTGGGAAGGGGAGAATATGCTCACCTTTCCACACAACAAGCAGAACGAAGTGTGAGACAAAAGTTGGCAAAGGAGAAATAAACCCCCACTGAATAAACATTCACATTATTATTGAAAACACCGTTCGTTTTAGATCATGGTAAAGGTTGTGTTAAAACGTGAGGTATCTAAGTCCAATAAAATAATTATGTTTGTCTTGAACCTGGTAAAATCAGTTTAAAAAGAAGTCTTACTTGTTTGAGCAGCAGTACAGCCCCAGCCCTGAGCTCCCCCTGTCTGTCCTCTAGGAGGTGCCGATGCACCGTTCCCTGAATCTCCCCTTAGTCACATGCACAAAAAAGGAAAAAAGACATAAAACTAAAGGTTAGAGACACAGTCTTCTGACATCACATGACATCATACTGCTGTCTAGCTTACACCACCCCACCAGTGACAAAACACAAACCACCTGCAGCCACCTTTAACACAGTTATTACACAATCACCACTGACCCACAACTGCTTCTGGTGGAGCAGATGGCTACACATCTATGATCTACGATTACTGACTAACTAGTCCCTTGAGGTGTCAGAGAGACACTACACCCACTTGGTACTGGTGCTGACCCACAGTAATTGGACTTGTAATAAGCACTTCAGTCTGGTTTTTGAGAGCCATATCCACTCAAAGTGATCATGTATGCAGCGCACCTCATGCTGCTCGCTCGCTGGAGGCAACGTCAGCTGACACAGCTCAGATGCACTCAGGGAAGACAGCGATAGGGAGGGAAAGAGTTAGGTAGACCATGAGAATAAAAGGGTGAAGAAAGAAAGGAAGGAAAAGGAAAGAAAAATGGGCAGGACAGGAGGAGTGGCCGGCACTAGAAGGGGGACGGATGTCTGTGTTTGTGTGTGTAATCAAGCATATTCCGGTGGCTGAACTCCCATCTCCTACCATGTGGAGCTTGATCACGTGAGCTATCAGTGGGAAAATGTTCACTTTGAGGCAAAGAGAGCACACAGCTCTGTGATTTAGTCTCCCTCAGTAGGCTCCAAGCACGAAAAAATACCTCGTGAACAATGCTATATCAGAAGGAACATTCACAAAGCAAACTGAAAGGGCCTTTCCAGAAATGATGCGTGACGGGCAAGCTGTCATTGCTCTATCACGTCAGCCAATGCAGGCTGTGTTTTTGTTTATTTTACTGCATCAACTAATGGTTACACAACCACAACATATACTTTATACAAGGATGTGACAGGTTCTTCTTCAGGGAAGACACGGGGAAGGAAGTGTTACAGGTGAAGTGAATGCACTTTTCCATGATGTGGCTAAAGTGAGGAATTTGGGACTGGACCATTTGAGGAGTGCATATGTCTTCAGGGTGTGTGTGTGTGTGTGTGTGTGTGTGTGTGTGTGCTGTCAGCTACCAGTTGGGTCTTTAAACACAGCCTTGGCATCGATGTGTGTGTGGAGGATGCTCTTCAGTAAAACTGCCATGTTGGGGACCTTGTTTTTCACCAGCTGTTTCAGAGCAGCCTGGAAATACAAGAGACCATGGGAGAGAAGAGGCTAGAATGAGGCAGAAGGCAACAACTGAAAATGCAATGGACAGTACTCAGAATTTCATCAAATATTACTTGATTCTGATGTGGCTAACTGATGATTATTATTGGCCATGTAGGTTTGGACATACATTTAAAGTTATAGGCCATGTAGGTTTGGACATACATGGCAAGTTATTGGCCATGTAGGTTTGGACATACATGGAATGTGACTCTAATTTTGGGGCTCTCTCAATGTACTTAACATAGAATAACAACACTACAACACAACAATCTTCACATATATATACACAAGGCAGTGTTGTAGTACTCGAGTCCAGGACTCGGACTCGAGTCCGACTCGAGTCCTGATTTTCATGACTCGTGACTCGACTTGGACTTGAGCACTGATGACTCGGACTTGGACTCGGACTCGCGAATTTACTGCATTCGGACTCGGAAGTTGGAGACCCGGACTCTGACTTTTTAATTGATAAAGACTGTTTTTGTTAGATTTTTTTTAAATAATAGGCCCTATTAAAATATATTGATAGCTATATTAATACTGTAACATTATTCAATTTCGTGTAAGGGCAGGCACGTGTGTTCCACCTACATGCGGATTCACGTGGCGTGCATACCGTCATGTTCAGTAGCGCGAAGATGCCTGAAGAGACGCCCCGAATTGTGCTCTTTGCTTACACAGATTTTACAACAAATTCCAGCAAGCTCACTGCTAGATGTTCGATATGTAAACGAACTATTGAGGAGAAGACCGGGACAACCAAACTTCAACAGACATCTGTCAAGGATGCACCCAGAAAAGTAAGTGATATGCAGTCAGTTGATGATATGGTTGGTGATCAGTTAACGTTAGCTAGCTAGCTATCTAGCTACGGTAACAATAGCCTCTGAAGTAACTCAACCACTGGTCCAAGATGTTGGGTCAGGTCGTGTGGCGGGTATATCATGTCACTAGAACCGTTGGGTTCGGTGGTGTGGCGGTATATCATATCACTAGAACCAAGTGAGATTGTATAGGTAAGTTCAGTAACGTTACTGTTAGAATGCTAATGCAGCATTGCACAGAGAAGTCACAGTACGGTTCGCTTTCGGTACGAGCGTGCCATCCATCTCACTAATGATGAGTTGGTAAGTAACACGCAGCGTCTTTGTGTTATAGGGAGATTAAAACTGATTTTTCTTATTTATCATTTAGCTAATTACCAAGTAGCATACACTTAACAGAAAAACACACCACTCTGAACTACCGTGTTAGCATTAATCTTAACTAGCAATAACAAATCCGCACATGGCAGGTCTCCGCCATGAATATTCTCCAAGTGCGGAGAAGGAAGAAGTCTAGCCTATATGCATCCACAAATAATGTTGATAAAATGTGCACAACTTTACAATGCAAATAAAAATAATTGTAGGCTATTACTCGCTAAATGGGACTAATTGAAGAAAGCTAATGTGGATGCCGCCACTGGTTTTCTTGAGAGCTGGAGACGGTACAAGATTTGACGGATGTGGCATTTCCCCCCCCCCCCCGATGTACCGAAAACTAGCGAACCGTATCGTGATTGGTGACACCGCATAGACTACTGTAAATATGGGGATATTTTTCTTTGCATATATGCAGCATTGGGTGTGCCAAATTCTAAAAATAGACACGCGCGACGTAGCTTTTGAACAGTACTATGAACTGGCTCTGTCTTCTAACAAAATCACACCCTCCCTGACCCATACAGAATAAACATACAGACTCACGGAGGATAGAGAGTTAAAGCTCAGCTAGGTAGCATGTAACATACTTAAATCAATAATTAAATGACTGGGTTTTGCTAATTAATCCCTGTCCTGTTAGTCTCATAAATTATGTATCTTTTCTCATACTTTTCATTTATCCAGCTAGTTTACATTAGTTAATCTACTAATATGGTAATGTTAGTTATATAGATAACTAAATATGTAACTTAACTGGTTATGGTTCAAACCACTATGTGTATAATGTGTAACATTTGTATTGTTATTGCATATTGTTATAGCTATAACGTTACACATTTTTTGCTGTGAGAAAGATTACTTGAAACAGTTTGGCATCAGCAAGCTAAAGTGTGTATCCTATCTTCCCCTAGGTTCCAAGAATACCGTGCCTCCACTGCTTCAGATGTGATGCCAGCTGCTTCAGCTCAGAAGACTATCACATCACTTTTAAATGATGGACAGCAAAGGATGTACAACCTCAAACATCCACGTCAGAAGGCTATAAGTGATGCCTTTGTAAAAGATCAAATCATTAAGTGCTGCTTGCCACTCTCCATCGTTGACAATGAGGACTTCAAGCACTTGCTGCATGTCCTGGATCCTCAGTACCGGCCCATAGCAAGATCCACAATTTCCTCTGTGACCATTCCAGGAATGGTGGAAGTCAAGAAAGAACAGATAAAGAGCCAGCTGGCAGAAGCATCGAGTGTTGCTGTTACCACAGACATTTGGCGTGATCGAAATATGCGGTCATTCCTTGGAGTGACAGCACACACAGTGGCAATGGATAAAAAAAACAGGAACTCAGCCTTCAGTCATATCTTCTTTCCTGCAAAAGAGTGCATGGGAAACACTCAGGAGAGAAGATTGCAATGATGTTTGAATGCTGTGCTGAAGAATACCTGATTAAGGACAAGATCAACTTTGTCATAACTGACAATGCATCCAACATGAGAAAAGCTTTCCAGGCCAGCTTTCCCCTAGAGGATCCTTGTGATGCTGAAGCTCATGATCCCAGCTCATTTGAGGAGGATGATGAAATATGGCAAGACCTGATGCCAGAAGATCAACAGACAGTCAATGACACTTTGGCTAAGAACTGTATCATGCTTCACACATTCACTGCAGTTGGTCATAAAAGATGGTCTGAAAGACACCAGTGGGCTGTCAAGCACCATAGCAAAGCTATCCCGTGCAGCCAACCTCCTCCACAGTGGCACCTCGTTTAAAGACTGCTTTGAAGCGTGTTCTGGTGATGAAACAATTCCAACAGCGAATGCCACACGATGGAATTCCACTCTGAAGCAGGTGAAGGCTTATGTGCATTTAGACATGCAAAAGCTGCCCAGTGTGTTGGAATCAGAGGGGCACAAAAGCCTTATCTTATCCCCGCGAGAGTATGCTCAGCTTAAAGAACTGATCGAAGTTCTTGATCCGTTCTTAGAGGCAACCAACCTAACTCAGGGTGAGACTACTGTCACCGTCAGTGTGATTGTGCCCTGTGTCCTCACTCTGCGCTGTCACCTGCAGGAAATAAGAGGAAAAGCCAGATACTGTGGGCCTCTGGTGAGAGCTCTGGAGAGCTCCTTGAAAACAAGGTTTGCAGAGGTTTTCAGTGCAGTCAAGATACCAGGATGTGAGCCGGCTGAAGGAAGAGGCCCCACCAAATTTCCTTTCACCAATGCCTACTTCATAGCATCTGTGTTGGACCCAGCATTTGGCTTCCAGCGGCTAGAACATGATGTGCAGCTGGACAGTGACATCAAAGATGTGCTGAAGACTGAGATCAAAGGTGAGAAATGTTTTGATTAACGTTAGTTAAGTGATTAACTATTTGATTGTTGTGATGTTTATATCATTGAAGGTGTTACAATAAAGCACATAGACATGTCATTTGTCATGTAGGCCTAGTCAATAACATATTTGTAATGAGTCCCCCATGCCCCCCTCTCATTTCAGAGTATATAAAGGCAGAGGGTGACAAGCAAGCGGTATCAACAGCAGATGCAGCGGAAGCAACAGGACCAGGGGAAGGTGAACTTTCAGAGTCTCCTCCTGAGAAGCAGTTGAGAATGTTCTCCTACTATAGGAGGACTCCCTCCTCCACCAAGAAGAAGCCGTCTGGCCAGGCTCAGTTGACTGCATACCTCGACTTGATCGCTGAGCAGGACTCTGACTCAGTCCCGTGCCTCTGGTTTTGGCAGCAAAACAAATCCAAATTCCCTACCCTCTATCAGATTGCCACACAGGTATTCTCTATCCCTGCCTCCAGTGCGCCCATTGAAAGGGTATTTAGTCATGGAGGCATTTTGATGAGGCCTCACCGTGCAAGGTTGAGTAGTTCCATGCTGTCAGATCTTATGTTTTTGAAATGCAACGTGTATGCTTAAAACTAGTGCCACCAGCCTTTTGTTCCTAACTATTCCTGAGAGACAATGTCTTTTGACTACTTTTTATGACTGCATTGTATGCTGTGGAACTTACTTCTGTATACTGTTTCCACCATTTGCTAATGTCATGCTATTCACAGCTATCAATGTGTTTTGAAGCACATCCAATGTTCAGAATGTCAAAGAAATTCAGACTGTTCTAAAAATGTGTGTGTGCGCGCATGCATGTGTGCGAGTGTGTGGGTGTGCATTTGTTTGGCTATCGTGTCACAAAGTAAATAAACTCCCTTTGAAATGGTGACAGCTGTGTCATTTTTGTTTAATGTAGACCTTTTTTTTTTTGTATGTCAGATCTTTGACTGTGCCCAAGGGGATCACTGGAGCCATCTTGGAACTCGACTCAGACTCAACCTTGATGACTCGGACTCTGACTAGGGTAATAGGGACTCGACTCGGACTCAGGTAATGGGGACTCGACTCGGACTCGACTCGACTTTCCCTTGGTGACTCGGACTTGGACTCGGACTCGAACACTGGGGACTCGAGACTCGACTCGGACTCGAGGTTTAGTGACTCGACTACAACACTGACACAAGGATTGATGATATATACAGGCAAAATAAGAGGTGATAAAGTGCAATGGTGCAGAGAATATATGAGATGCTGAAATAGATGTTAGCAGCTTGCTTACATACATGCCTGAGGTAGATGGACATGACAGAATGTACCAATATATGTACAATATACAGTACTGTTTATACACAACACGGCTGGATTTATTGGACAATGTTAAGTCTTCATTGAAATGACAGCCCGTGGAAAAAAACTCCAGGAATCAGGAACAATTTATTGTCATATCATTCATGTACTTGCGTACATAAAAGAGGCAACATTTTGTTTCTTCCAGCCCACAGCAGTGCAACACAAAAGACAAAAAAAACAAAACCCAAAACAAAACGACACCACCAAAAACATACAAAAACAGAGAACAAAACCACAAAAAAAAAAAACAGTCAACAACACAGTCCATTCAGTAAATTCGCAACACAGTCCAAAAACTTCACTGTCCAGAGAACGAACGCCAGCCAGGACGACTGTCAGAACTGCTGGTCTGCATTGGCTAGCAGCTGGCTTAGCCTGCCCCTCTTCCGTGTCCTGTCAGACCGCCCTCGGTGTTTCCTTTTCAGGTGCAGCTTCAGGCAGTGCCATGGTCCCTCAGCCCACAGGAGGCAGCAGACCAAGCTCTCCCAGCTGATCAAATGCCAGCTCTCCCAGCCATCAAATGAAATTGACGATCACAGACATAATTCTTCACACGATGACACAAACTCAGATGCAGACACAGACATGGACAAAGACACTGCATAATCGGCACTGGGTGAGGCCACTGCAAACGCAAGCTTGCACCGCCATCCTCCCACACCGGAAGCTTAATCCCAAACTGTTTTTATATCTGGTTGTTTTGGGGTGCAGTGCTCTGTAGTGCCTACCAGAGGGGAGGAGTTGGAGCAGGCTGTGACCAGGGTGTGATGCAGTGATGTTGCCTGTTCATCTCCTGACTCTGGAGATGTGTAAGTCCTGAACGGTGGGCAGGTTGGCACCAATGATTTTCTCTTCAGACCTAACTGTCCATTGTAGTCTGTCCCTGTCCTGTTTGGTGACCAATCCAAACCAGACAGTGATGGATGTGCAGAGGACAGACTGGATTACTGCACTGTAGAACTGAATAAGCAGTTCCTGAGGCAGGTTGAATTTGAGCTGATGAAGAAAGTACATCCTCTGCTGGGCCTTTTTCATGACTGTGTCTATGTTGGATGCCCAACTTAGGTCTTGGGAGATTGTGGAACCCAGAAATCAGGAGCTTTTCACCATAGACACCGTGCTGTTGGGTATGGTGAGGGGGGGCAGTGTTGGGGGGGGGGGGCTCTTACTGAAGTCTACTGTCACCTCCACTGTTTTGAGTGTGTTCAGCTCCAGGTTGTTATGGCCGCACCAGAGGTTCAGCTGATAAACCTCCCGTCTATATGCAGACTCGTCACCATCCCGGATTAGGCCAATGATGGTTGTGTCGTCCACAAACTTCTGGAGTTTATCAGATGGGTCACCTGAGGTGCAGTCATTTGTTATTCATGAAGAACCACCACTGATGTTGATACGTAAAGACAGCAGGGAAACAACAGAATCTCCATTGAAGTGAGCGATGAGTTATCATGCTGAGGATAATAACCACATTCTCCTGACGCCCAGCTCTGACACTGTTCCACATTTTGCCAATCACTCTACTGTGGTGCCAAGGTCTGTAATTATGGCTACTAAATTAATAAATAATATACAAAAAACAGTAAATCATTTGACCGAAACAATAACGGACACATTACAGTGCTGTGTATTTTGATGGGAATTTGACTTGAATAGGTTATCACTCTCGAAGTCCTTTTGATGGAGTTTGAACAGATAACCAAACAGAAGATGTTGGAGGACAAGTAGAGTAGCTGAGATTATCCATTTAAATTGAGTATTACTTCTTGAGAGTATTGATTTAAAAAAGGAAGATTACCTTGCGAATTATTACTCAGTTGCTCTCAAACCCCAAAACACACTGCATCAGAAAGTGGTGCACCCCAAGGATCGGGTCCCCCAGCATAAACAGAGCATGCCTGGAGGATGGCACAACACAGGAGCGCTACCACATCAGGCCAGGACTCAACAGTCTACACCCATCTACAGGCCAGTGGCCACTCTTTCAAGGATGAGGATGTAACATCCTTGATAGGGAGGAATGCTGGTTTGAACGGGGAGTGACAGAGGCCATCTATGTAAAAAAAGAAAAAAAAAGGGGGAACAACCATCCCTGAACGGGGGGGGGGGGGGGGGAGTACATCTGTCGCCATTTTACAATGCTGTGATTACAACCGTGCCCAAATCCTTTGTGAATATATTGATGCATGCTTAATAATCCAGGTAAGAAAATCAAAGAAGGTTTAATCAGTTCATCTGGATACAACGTTTATTGACAGATGTTTCATCACTCATCCAAGTGACCTCTTCAGTCTAAACTGACTGCAGGTATCCCCACCCTTATAAACAACACAGTACAATACAGTTGCTTAACAACCGAAACCATCGACTAGTTTCATATGCAAATATGGGTGTGACCACTAACTAGTGTTTCAAAGGCCATGTGTGCTATTCACAGAGGATTAGAGAATGTTGCAATCACAGCATTGTAAGATGGTGACAGATGTATAATGACTGAAACCAACGACCAGTGTCATGATCGAATATGGGTGTGACCATAGAATTTCAATGGCCATGTGTACTATTCACAGAGGGTTGGGGAATAGTTGCAATCTCAGCATTGTAAGATGGTGACAGATGCCCTGGTTAAGTGTGGTTACCCTAATTGGGCATTTGTCAAAGCCAGGAAGACGCCCAAACAGTGCACCAGCCAATCGAAGGACAACAGCTGCCTAAATGTAAACCAGTGGTGATTTGGTATGTGGTGGAAGTGCCGTAACAGGGGAGACGCATATTTTCCAAACACCACATTTCAGTTGCTTTCAAACCCCAAACCACACTGCGCCAGAAGTTAGTTCACCCCAAGGATCAGGTCCCCCGGCACAAACAGAACAATATAGTGTATGCTGTTATGTGCCAGGAGGACTGCAGTGACTTGTACATTGGGGAAACTAAACAGATGCTGGCCAAGAGGATGGCACAACACAGAAGAGCTAACATGTCAGACCAGGATGCCACAGTCTACACCATCTACAGGCCAGTGGCTATTCTTTCAAGGATGAGGATGTGCACATCCTTGATAGGGAGGAACGCTGGTTTGAACGGGGAGTCAAATGCCCCTTTTCCACTACATGGTACCGGTTCAACTCGACTCGACTCTGTGTCGTTTTCCATTACTCAACAGACCACGGCATGGACTTTCAGCTCTCCATTTTTTTCAATTTCAAAATGTACTTTTAAGATAACTCTGCTTTGACTGCTTCGGTATTTAAAAATGCCGGGTGATATCCCATGCATGCATTGATGATAGGGTTGCTGAAGCGTCATGTGATGTAGGCTGAAAGGTACAGGCAACCGATTCCTGCATGCGTGACAACCCCCGGATAGGCCCCCCCTCGCGGTATTGACCGGACTTCACTTGTGGAGTTGGCGTAACCTGGGCAGCACTCAGCTGGCTAAAGCCTAACGGGACCGCGGACTGGCGGTTATAAAAATCCCACACATCCCTGGCTCGTAAGTGTCTAACAAGTGGGCAGTCCGGACTCCCAATCCAACCATCACTTGGGTGCAACCTGTGGCAGATCCCATCGTCTTAACTCTTGTGTTGCCATGGAACTAGATCCTCCCAGGCCAAGCAGTGTGGACCAGCGTTGCGACCTGATCGCCACTTTAATCAAGGCTTTAGCGAATGGCTCCAAGAGTTTTTCAAGGCACACACCTTAATCTCTTGGAATGGATCCTCGGACATGAGAGACACCAACTACGACGACGCATTGATGATGCAGTGACGCAAAATGACGCAGTGACGCATTTCTCTGACCAATCAGAGGTCTGCATTGATTTTAGTACCCGCTCCAGTTTTTTTTGAAACCTCGAAAAAGGTGGTACCAGAAAAGTGGTAACAGTTACAACAGTTACCAAACTGGCATTACCAAAATGCCGGTACTTTCCAGTAATGGAAAACAAAAAAAGGGTGAGTCGAGTCGAGTCGATACCATGTAGTGGAAAAGGGGCATTAGTTGAGTGATGAAACGCATCTGTCAATAAACGTTGGATCCAGATGAACTGATTCAACCTTCTTTGATCCTCTGTGAATAGTACACATGACCACTGTAACTCTAGTTAATGGTCAAACCCATATTTGCATATGAAACCGATCGTTGGTTTCAGTCATTATGCCACTGTATTGTTTATAAGGGTGGGGATACCTGCAGTCAGTTGAGACTGAAGAGGTCACTTAGAAGAGTGATGAAACGTTTCTCTCAATAAATGTTGTGTCCAGGTGAACTGATTCAACTTTGTTATTACCTTGCGAAGCACCATGACTACACTGTGGGAGTGCAGGAAACACAAAGGGTTCCTTTCATCCAATCCCATTTCCGCCTTCATTACTGCCCAGGGACCACCACTGAATTCCTCATCCTCAGCCTGTGAGCTAGGAACCTGAAGAGAAAACCGACAAAAACACAAACCATTGACTCACAGACACATACAACAAAGATTTACCGGCTACCTAGTAGTATCACACCCGCATACCAAAGGAGGAAATTCCATGTTAAATTTGAGAATGCATTGTTGCACTGTGCCAAGATTAAGTGAGTTAAGTGCAAATATAAACCAGAATAGTGATAATATTGACATAATATTTGTGTAGCTATTTGGGATGGAAATGATTATAATTTAATACAAACAATTGCTCCTTGAGTTTTGTATCACGTATACTAGTTCAAAGAAGGTTGGATCAGTTCATCTGGATACGTTTATTGACAGATACGTTTCATCACTCATCTAAGTGGCCATGTGTACTATTCACAGAGGATTTGGGAATGTTTGCAATCACAGCATGTATACTAGTTGTTTTTTTTTACCACCCTCACTCTTCTCTCGCAAGATAGAACTACCTGAAAATGTTAAAAAAAATTCGGTTCAAATGGGAAAAGTTAACTGATAGTCTTTATGTGGTACTGACCCAATTGTTGGGCTACACTGTTTAAAAGGGAAATCATTCCGATTTAAAACCTTATTTCCATTTTAGTTTTTATGTATCAGTTGCACCAAGGGCATTGCTATCATGTGAATAATACTTGCCTATGTTGTCTGTATCACTGCAGCCCACTATGGCAACCTGACAACCAAAAGGCTGGTAGGCTGAGATGTTTGATTTCTAATATCTGCTGTTGAGAAACTCTCATGTAATGCATACTGGTACATGTAGACAATAAAGCACAGCTTTCTTGGCAGAAGAACATTGATTTCTCGGTCAAAAGGACCTGCATCGAAGTGGCTGTAGTTTCAAAAGATAGACCACCAGCACTTACTAGATGTGCTGATTATTAACCGCTACATTTTAATTTAAAGCAAAGTGAGGCTGTTTTCATTAAGGCATATTAGTTGTATCTTTGTCAAATGGAGAATAATGAGGACTTGAGACGCAGACCCCAGTAGTAGGCCAAAGTCAATAAAGGAAACCACAGATAAGTGAGCCAGTGTTCTTAAAGTTACTCAGCTCCCCTGTTTACGGTCTGCATTTCACCTTCCAACATTGCTCTGCTTTTAGGTCGAAATAACAATGCACATAGCTATTCTGTGTCTGACCTATATCCGTCATTACACAAGCTCTGAAAAACTGCAAGTTGACAACTTAAGAATAAGCTTTAGCCTATTGAAACTGTCTTCATATGAACACTGAACATTAGTGAACCAATTTGTCAAACACAATATGAAAATTTCCTTTACTTTCATGGGGAACCAGCAACAAATATTCTCACATCAGAAAAATATTTTTTTTTTTAAAAAGTCAAAATTTTACTGAGAAACTTTGCCAGTAAATACACATGTACACAACCCTACCCACTGAGCCCTTCTGGAGCATCTGAGTCTATCAGGTGCTAGGGTAATTATATCAGAGAACTGGTTATTGCCCTATCTCATAAACAAGAGGACTGAATTAAAGACCAGCATTAAATAAAAATCAGTGTCTCATGCTATAACTTGGTAGTTTTACGGTCATCTTGTAATACCTGGTTTGGCGATCGAGCCACAGCACCATGGGCAGGAGTCTGAGGGACAGACACCACTATGTCATCAAGGCTCTGGCTATGGGCCTGCAATGGGAAGGGAGCAGAGTGAAGAGTTGTCACAGTTATTATCAAATCATATGATGCAATTGTGGTTCAAAATCAAACTATAGCTGATAAGATTTCTTTGACAGTCATTTCACTGTAGTGTGGAGAGAACAGATCATCAGATGAGCAGTATCTTTCCATTCCATTCTTTATCCAAACCGCTTATCCTGCTCTCAGGTCGCGGGGATGCTGGAGTCTATCCCAGCAGTCACTGGGCGGCAGGCGATGAGACACCCTGGACAGACCGCCAGTCCATCACAGGGCCCACACACACACACACACACACACACACACACACACACACACACACACACACACACACACACACACACACACACACACACACACACACACACACACACACACACGTAAGGGCAATTTAGTATGGCCGATTCACCTGACCTAGATGTCTTTGGACTGTGGGAGGAAACCGGAGCACCCGGACGAAACCCACGCAGACACGGGGAGATCATGCAAACTCCACACAGAGGACGACCCGGGACAACCCACCAAGGTTGGACTACCCCGGGTCTCGAACCCAGGACCTTCTTGCTGTGAGGCAACCGCGCTAACCACTGCACCACCATGCCACCAGATGAGCAGTAAAAATTATGAATATTTTTATATCATATTCAGATGAGCAGTAAAAAAATGTGAATAGTGATGGATAATGTATTTTATGCAAAATTCCATATCCAAACCTTCAACTCAAAGATTATGAAATGGATATATTAACACGACATAAACATGATAGGGCTGAGGTCCAGTTCTCATATGCAAAACTGTTTTGTTTTGTCGTAATTTCATGCAATTTACATCAACTTAATTCGCTCCTCATTTCAAATTCATTTAAGGCAAAAGGGTTCTCAGATGGATGGCCTTGGTGAAATCGTCACAATACATCTGACATCCAATTCTCTCCCAGACAATTTCAGATGCAAGGCAGAGAGGCAAGCTGAGTTCAACACCATTGTCCGGATGAAACTAACCTGCTGTGGCAGAAGTCCAGCAGGACCGGGGAAGCGGCGGGTTGTGGGCCGCTTAGAGTCAGAACGAGGTCTCTTCTTAGGAAGCTGACTGGAGGCAGACACCAGCTGGACCAGACGATTGGTGAGGATAGGTGTGTTGAGGGGACGAGGGCTAAGACCGAGAGTTGACACAGAGGAGGGCATTGGGGATATGGGCTCAAACAGGCTGCGGCCCTGGGGGGATGGTCCTGGGGTTGCCCAGGCTTGTTGTGGCTGATGGTGGGGCCCTTGTACTTGTCTAGGAACAGGACTGGAGAGGGGAGGAGGTGAAGCTAGGCCAGGGAATACAGAGAGGTTGCTGATACGGGTGAAGAGAGGAGAGCGGGCAGCTGTGGATGATAAGGGTGCAGTAGAAGAGGTCCTTAGTGGTAGATTAACACTAGACAAGCCGGATGTTGATGAAGTACTGAGCTCTCTCAAACTGGATACAATCTGGGTACCCCCTACGGTTGTAGGTTGAGGATTTCTGTTTGAAGATACAGTCCCATGTACGGTGAACTGTGGGGATGGAGCAGGGGCTTCAATAGTCTGTTGGACACAGGTTCCAAGACCCATGTGTGAGTCAATTTCATCCAGATCTGCCAAGTCAACATCCCAATCGTCGAAAAAATCCTGAATCTCACTGGCCCTCTGTGGTGCCTTTTTAGTGCAACTCTGTTGTGCCGCTAAATTGGGCTGATTATTACTTTGCTGGGGAGGATGGCGAGAGGAAGAGCTGGCAGGGAGACAGGGCAGTTGACCAGATGACAAGATCTGCCTCAAACCATGAGCAGCAGCAGTCTGCGTGTTATTCTCTGAGCCCATGCCATTACAGATAGCAGTTGATCCCTTGCTGGTTTGTTGAAAGGAGATTTTATCCTCCTCTCTGTGTGCAACTGAAGAAGCAAGCAAAGCACAGGGGGCTACAGTAGCTGTCAGATTGGCAGGTTTGGACGCTGACGGAGCAGCCCAGTCTGTCCCAAGAAGGTCCTACGGAACACACACACACACACACACACACACACACACACACACACACACACACACACACACACACACACACACACACACACACACACACACACACAACTTGATTGAGTGATTGATTGATTGATTGATTGACTTACAACAGATGGAGGATAGATATGTTGCATCGTGCTAAAACACACAGTAATAATGAGGCCGTTATTGCAAGCAGGTGTGTCGAAGACTGATGGAAATCACCTCATCATCAAAGTCCTCGCCGGTGCTGAATAACCCACTTAATTTGCAGGTCTGTAACAGACAGATTACAACTCACTGTTCTTAAGGGGTCTTAACATGAGCAGGAAAAATATTCATATTCTACAATTTGCAATAAAACGTGCTATCGACCCCGGGGTTAACCGATCACCCGACATGTAAGTAGGGTAGCTTTTCCACTGGGCAAAGAACGCTAGCTTGCGAAATTAGCTAGACTAGGTGACTTACCATTATTGCAGGTCATGAGATACGTTGAATGCAAGCCTTATCTGATCAGTTTTGACGGGTAAACAAAATAAAGGGAGGCATCGAATATCATTCATTCATGTTGCATAAGTAGTCCACGGTCTGACTGGATAAGCGTTAGAAAGGAGGAGGCTGGACATGTGAAAACGTCCACCACTGTGCTTGGCGCCGCAACGTTCAATCGAAACGTGCTTACGTCATCAATGTTTACCTTACGTGGCCGGAAGTGAGAGGAGGTTAACGCTGCAATAATACTACCATCTACTGTCACTATTGGGTGTCACATCAGCTGAATATCAGTTTGCATTCCTAGCTATTAATAAGCGCTGCTGAAATTGTATTCGGGGCAACAATTTTGTTGGCGCTTCTCCGGAAAGGACATATGGACCTCTTAACAGAGACGTCTACCGAAAACATGGAATTCTAGCATGAAAACTGTCGATTCATGTATGACTTCTATTTAGATGTCTACTTCTGAGTGGTTCTTACGCTAGGGTCAAGTTAAGTCAATTTTATTTGTATAGCCCAATATCACAAATTTGCCTCAGGGGGCTTTACAGCAACACAACATCCTGTAAGTAATAACTGTATAGTTCTCCAATTGATAGTTATTTAGAGGCAAGGATGTTCATTGCTTTTGAGAGTGGAATACATTAATCATGCACAGTTGAAGTTTATCTTATCTAAAAAATATCTCATATAGCTATATTTTATACACCCTCAGGTCGGCGCTATAAAGCGCCCCCTATGAAGACAAATCGGTATCATAAGTCCTTCATTCCTTCTACTATCATGGTGTTAAATGCCGAGAGTAGTCATTTTAAATGAATGCTTTGTTTTGTCTTAAACCATAATAGTTGGTTTGTCCTTGTCTGTTTTTCACGTGGCTTGTGGGCCTGTACGTTCACTGAATGTAGTGGTGGAATGTAACGTGCAACGCATCTTATGATGCTTTATTTATCTATCTATCTATCTATCTATCTATCTATCTATCTATCTATCTATCTATCTATCTATCTATTTATTTGTTATTTTTATTTTAACCTATATGCACTTTTATCCTCGTGTGAGTCTGCATGTATTGCCACACGAGGGCGCCAGTGTGCAGCGCTTGCCCATGTACTGATCTGTCTATTGTCTCTGACGTACTGCTCAGTCTATTGTCTCTGACATACTGCTCATTGCCGCTTGTATGTGAGTTTGTGTATGGTCTGGGTAGATTGTGGAACTGAATTGCCCTTCTGAGATTAATAAAGTTATCCGAATCTGAACATCTTCTTTACAAACTGACATTTAAACAAAACCTCCCCAGAGGCTGATCATGTCATGTCAACGGACACCTTTCCCTTCACTTTCTCCCTCGCTGCGGTCTCTGAGATTACAGTTAGAGTTTCAAGAGTGGGAAGATTCAAGGAGAGCACTAGCCCAAAGGAGAGCCATGGCCAGGGTACCTCTGCCCCGGGCCCCTAGGCCCCCTTCCAGGCAGCAGAGGCTCCAGGAGGTCCGGGCCCCTCCACCTGCAGTTCGCTGCAGAGATACAGCTGTGCACAACACATTCATGTGCGGGGACATGAAGGGAGTCTATGCTGTGTTGAAGGACCCCACTATGGTCAATGCACTAATGGAGATGGTGCATGAGGAGATGGTGTGGACTCCAGAGATGGGTTTGTAAATCATAAAAAAATAGCAAAATATGTACTGCTCCCACATATGTTGTTAGATTCTACAATACTACTGTTTAATAACATTAGATAGAAGTCTCTCACCTTTTAATTACAGTAAACAATGGCCCACAGTTAGCCCAAAACACAGCTCCCCTTATTTATCTTTTTGCTACTGACCCATGGATATTTTCAAATCTCTTTGACCAACCTTCATATTCCGCTGTCAGGTATGTGGACCCTGAGCTCTAAGATAAAGCAAACCTCAGCTTTGCGTCTGGCTGCGAGCGGAGGCCATGCAGGATGTGTAGAGGAGCTGTTATTCCGTGGGGCAGAGGTAGATGCTGACCCAGGTGGCTACACTGCCCTTCATGAATCCTGTATAGGGGGCCATGCTGCCTGCGTTCAGCTGCTGCTTTCTCATGGAGCAGACTCTGATCTGTTGGCAGCAGAGGGCAGATCCCCTCTTCACCTCTGCACCTCTCTCCAGTCATTTCAGTGAGTGACAAATAACACTTTCCCACTATACAATTGAGGGTTTTTTTAAAAACCTAAATAGCTAAGCATCTCTATACAAAACTAGTTTCTCTGCTAGCGGCCTCATAAAATGGAAAACATAGGTGTTATTCAGAAGGTCTTGTTAAGATCACAAACTACAAGTGTATGTTGTTACAGGTGTGCTGAGCTGCTGTTAGCGGGTGGAGCAGAGGTAAATGTGTTGACCAAGGAGTCAAGGCTCACGCCTCTGCATGTAGCAGCTCGGAGGGGCCTGGAAAAGCATGTGGAGCTCTTCCTTTCCCACGGAGCAGATGTTTTAGCCAAGAACCGAGAGGGAGAGACCCCGCTAAATGCTGCCTGCTCTGGAGCCGACAGGCCAGCCGAATCGGGTCGGTACCTTCGTGTCGTCCAAATGCTGTTGAAGGCTGGGGCAGATCCCTGTACTGCAGGCAGGAAGTTGCACACCCCACTGCACAATGCCTGTGCAAACTGCAGCCCCCGTATAGTTGCCATCCTTCTGCAATATGGAGCAAAGCCTGACATAGCCAACTGTGCAGGCTATACACCTATGGATTGTCTGTTGCAGGTGGCGTATATGTTTTGGTTGGAATGCAGGGGATACGGGTGGGGGTCAGTGCCAAAGTGCCTTGTCAACATTTATCCTAGATGTTACTTTAAAAAGGCAATACTAATGTTTTATATGTGTCATGTTCTAGTAAAGAGAAATCTCATATTTCCCCATTCTGATTCTGATTAAAGGTAGTGGAAGATTACCCAGACCAGCAACCTGAAGCAATAGCACGTTCACTCCTAAACCATGGGGCGAAGCCTGCTTCACCTAAGGTAAGATGGGTAAAATGGAAAAAGTAAACAAAAGAAAGTTGATATTGGAACATGGCTAAAGCTCCTGTATTCACTTCCTCTGTAAAGATGCTGAAGCACTGTGTCCTTTCCCCTGCCACGTTGGAGGTGATGCTGAACTCATATACTGTTGTACCTGCCTGTGAATGGATTGAGTCTTTATCAGCTGAGGTATATGGGGTGAGCTGGTTGTTGTGTCAACAATTCTTTTCCTTGGTTCTTTCATTGTATTATCTAACCCTGGTGTTTTGTTTTGTTTTTCCTCCTTCCCGTCACAGGAACACCGGCCTTTCTTTGACTTAGTGCATCAGATGAGGGGCCAGCCCCGCTCACTGCAGCATCTATGTCGCTGTGCCATACACCAGTTCTTAGGAGCCCGGTGCTACTCAGTAATCAGTAAATTGGCCATTCCCTGTTCTGTGAGGGATTATCTTCTACTTTCCAATGATGGCAGCCTCAGATGAATGCCATGTAATGACTGTGCCTGCTGCTGAAATGAAAACATACATCTTATACAATGGAGACCATTGTCAAAGATAGTGACAACCACCTGTAGCTGCCGTTAGACAATAAATACCTGTAACTGTGTTGATGGAAAACATTCTTAAACATTTTTGATCAAAACACTCCAGAAGACCTTTACTTTCCATGCCATCTTTTTCTATTTTTGGCATCTCATGGGCAGGCTGGCTCTAGGATATAAAATCAGAATCAGTTTATTTGGCCAAGTATGTGTAGGCCTGCACATACAGGGAATTTGACTTCGCTTCCTCCATTGCTCTCCATGTACTTACACAGAACAGACATAAAGCTAAAACAAAGACAACAAGGCAAACATAAACATTTAAATACTATATAGTATATATATATATATATATATATAAGTGGCACTGTGTTAGTGGCAGCCTGTTGTAGCACCTTCATGTGTTTCCGTTGTTTTCATTGTGATTTTTTTTAATCATTTTATCATTGTATTTGGTACTTGTCCTGTTTAAATATGTTATTTTATGTTATTGGGCACTACTCTACAACAAGATGCGTTTTCAATGGTTTCAGTACCTTTTAGTGCTCTCCAATCACTTTTAATGACTGGAAGCCATGCCTGCCACTCAGCCAGTGTTTCTGACTGTCTGTGCTACCCACGCAGGATGAGCTATCAGTCTATTGTGATAATCTCAGCCTCTCACTCGTAATGACCTAACCTTGCAAAAAAAACAGTTTAGCAGATACTCGGGTCAGATATGTATGAGAAGCAGACATACAATCCCTATAAATGGGGTTATAAGTAGGGCAGCTCATTCTGTCAGGTAGGAAATATCTATCAGAATGGACTACTACCTCTAGAAATTTGGTTTTAGGTAGCTCATAATGAGAACCCAACACACACACACACACACACACACACACACACACACACACACACACACACACACACACGTATCACTTATCATTTTATTTATCTCACAAGCACACACATTTCATCAAAAAAATTTAACCTATATTTTTGCATTCTAAGCAAACTTAATTTTCACTTCCATTTGCAGGGACAGATGTCAGACAGTCATGAAGTGTCCATCGGAGACAAATGTCACACTGCACCTGGGGAGAATAATTAGTGGGGGGACATTTCTCTATAGAAGATAGAAGACTGAGTACTAGTTCAAAAAAAGTTATATAATCAACCATTTTCAGGGACAGAAATTACCATTATAATGTCAGTGTCATGTGAGACATGTTACACGTTATGTGGACTTAAATGCATGTGTAGTCTGGCAGCCTGCACAGGTGCAGCATGAGTCTTCACGTCAAGGGTTGATCCAGACTGAAGGTCTTCATCTGCAAACTGAAAAGAGGCTCCACTCCAAACCTAGTAAACACTTTACATAGTGTAATCATAAGCCATTCATATTAATTATTTCAAAATTGGTAGTCTTCCCAGATAGCATCCGGATGTAGGCCACTTCTGTAATGTCCGTAGACGCCTTGTCTTACTGACATAAGAATAATTCAAGAATGAGCCGACTTCGTAGGTTCTTAACTGTGTAGCTTTTACTAGCGTTCGTTCATCATACAACCTTCATAACATGCGCGTCTAACTTCCTGTATACGTCACACACACTGCACGTACACCCGTGAGTAGGTCAAGTTAAACACGTGACAGGACCTTCAAAATAATAACATCTTTCATTCATTACATCTCCCTCACTAAGATGATTTTCTAACCTGTATATCACCCCCCTTTTCACAAAAAAAATAAAAAATCCCCCACAGTACACAAGTCCATACGCCTCACAAATCCAGCCGGATTGCTGGCTTGCTCACCCTGCCAGAGCGAGTAACATATGGTGTGGAAGTTGGCATTTCTGCTGCTCGGGACTCATCCGTGTTTCCATTCTCCCCTGGAGTGACATGGTCAGGATCCCTGCTGACAAAGGTGAGTGTTTTGGGTGTGGCCAACAGGTGGCGCCTGTTCCTTCTGTAATGTTCACCTTGAGCTGTCTCCACTACGTAGGATCTGGGAGTGGAGCTCTGACTGTGAACAACTGCTGGCATTGTCGATGTTTTCTGTCCATCAAGTTTGGTGAGTACTGCGTCACCCGAGTTCAGTGGGCGCGGTGTCCGCACGCCGTTCCTGCGGTTGTAGTAGAAAGACTGCCTCGATTTGGCTGCGGCGTCAGCGGTTTTGATCAGTTCCTCTTTAGGCCGGGCCGGTTTCAGGTTATGCTGCAATGTGGGTAAGGTGGCTCTGATTCTCCTACCCATGAGCAATTCCGCTGGACTGGCTCCAGTGGAAGAAAAGGGTGTAGCTCTGTATGTCAACAGGGCGAGGAGAGAGTCTTCCTGTCTTAATATGCTTTTGGCTATCTGAACAACCCTCTCTGCCTGTCCATTACTCTGGGGGTAGTGTGGGCTTGAAGTCACATGGATGAAATCATAATCCTCACTGAACCTCCTCATCTCTTCTGAAACTAGCTGTGGCCCATTATCGCTAACTACAATTTCAGGGATACCAAAATGTGCAAATGTAGCCTTCAGCCTAGCTACAACCTGACTGCTAGTAGTTGTTGGTAGATTTAGGATCTCCAAAAACCTGGAATAATAGTCAGACACTATCAAGTAGTTTTGCTTTTTGTACTCACACAGGTCTATGCCAACTTTCTGCCATGGTCTGGATGGGAGCTCACTTGACATTAAAGGCTCTTTTCTCTGTGTGTTCTTGTGTTCTCTGCAGAATTGACATTGCTGTATCTTTGTTGTAATGTGCTCTGTCATTTTGGGCCACCACACTGACTGGCTAGCTCGCTCTCTGCACTTAACTATCCCCTGGTGCCTGTCGTGTATTATCTCTAAGATCACCTCCCTCATCTCTGTGGGAATGACGATACGACTGCCTCTGATGACTAAACCATCTACCTCAGATAACTCCCCTCTCACCTGATAAAAGTCTCTGACTGTCTCCGGCACTTTATCGACATACTCAGGCGAGCCGTGTCTGATGAAGCCCAACACTGTCTGGAGCTGCAGATCCCCATCCGTGCTCTGTTTTATCTCCTGCATCCTTTGAGGTGTGGCAGGCAACTGGCCCACGATGGCATCAATGTGTGCCGCAACATCATCATGAGAAGCACCATCTCCGTAGCGCTGCTCTGGGCCTCTGGAGAGTGCGTCAGCCACAGCTAACGTTTTGCCTGGTGCGTATTCAGCCACTGCATTGAAACGCATCAGCCTCATTAACAGTCTCTGGCACCTAATGGGCACATTATCCAAGTCTTTGCTGTTCATGAGAGGCACTAGTGGTTTATGATTGGTGACAAGTCTGAAATTGTCAAGCCCAAACAAGTACTTCTCGAACCTTTCACATGCCCAGAGGCTGGCTAAGCACTCTTTCTCGATCTGTGCGTACCTTGTCTCTGCGTCACTCAGCCGTCGGGAGCAGTAGGCCACGGGCTTCCAGTGTTCCCCGTGCTGCTGGAGCAGAACGCCTCCCAGCCCGTAGCTGCTGGCATCTGCTGACACCACCGTAGCCTTAGTGACGTCATAAAAGGTGAGTACCGGGGCGGTGACGAGTGCTGCTTTAAGGTCTTGGAATGCTGTGTTCTGTGCAGGTCCCCACAGCCACTCTGTCGTTGCTTTAAGCAGTCCATAAAGCAGCTGACCTACAGTGGACAGCTCTGGGACGTATTTTGCCAAATAGTTCACCATCCCGAGGAACCTCTTGAGTTCCATCACGTTCTGGGGCTGAGGAAAGTTCTCTATTCTGGCCACTTTGTCCGGGTCAGGTCTGATGCCTGCCTCGTCGATGACGTGACCAAGGAAGCGGACTTGTTTCTGTTTGAACTTGCATTCCGCTTGGTTCAGTTTGAGACCTGCTGTTTCAATGACCCCCAGCGCCTCTGCTAGGTGCCGGTCATGGATTTCCTCAGTCTCTCCATGTATAAGGATGTCATCCATGTACACCTCTGTGCCCTCTAGCCCGGTCAGAGTTTCCGCCATCTTTCTCTGGAAAATCTCTGGAGCACTCGTTATACCAAATGGAAGGCGGCTGAAAGCATACCTTCCAAATGGGGTGATGAAAGTGGTGAGCCCCCTGCTGTCTTCATGCAAGGGGATCTGGTAAAACCCACTTGCTGCATCCAACGTTGTGAAGAACTTTGACCCTGCGAGCCTTGGCATTATTTCCTCCATAGTGGGCAGCACGTATTTCTCACGTTTCACCGCTCGATTCAGCCTCCTGGAGGTCAGTGCAGCAGCGAACCTCTTTCTTGTTCGGTTTCAGCACCGGCACCATAGCGGCGCACCATTCTGTGGGCTGAGTCACTTTTTCAATAATGCCCTCATTTTCCATGCGCTGCAGTTCTTTCTTAACCAGTGGTACGAGTGGCAGCGGTATCCGTCTGGCTGTATGCACCGCGTATGGCTGGGCACCCTCCACCAGAGCTATTTTCACTGGGTCTGTTTTCAGCAGTCCACTTGAACCGAAAACTCCGCTGATCTCATCCATCCGCTTCACTAGACCCATCTCCACTGCCTCTGGACGACTCAGCAGACAGTTGCCTCTCCCCTTGATCACATACACTGGAAAGGAGTATTGTTTCTCCTTGTAGTTGGTTGTGGCTTGAAACTGTCCTATGCAGCTGATGTTTCCACCTGGGCTTATGAAGCATGTGTCAGGAGGTCCCAGTTTTATGTTTGGCTTCAGCTTTTTAAATGTCCCTTGGCATACACGCTCCCAATGTCCCTTTTTATGACACTTGTTGCACTTACTGTTCGTTGCAGGACACTTCCGCTCATCGGTGTGCTGCGTCTTGCCACACCTCCCGCATTCATCTACTTTGTTGGTTGCAGGTCTGCTGCCACCATGACGCTGTCCGCCCTTTTTCTTTTGGCGTCCGTCCTGCCGTCGGACAACATTGACGTTAGCCAGCTGGGCCTCTGGTTGGTTAGCTTGGAGGCTGAGCTGCTTTGTTATTGCCTCCGCCTGGCGCACTTGTTCAATGACTTTCACCAGAGTAAGGTCCGCTGTGAGCTGGAACCGACGGGAGAGCACTTTGTCTTTTATGCCCACTACCAGACGGTCTCTGATATGTTCATCCCTCTTGTCCCCAAACTCACAGTGTTCAGACAGCTCATACAATGTCCGGATGTACATCTCCGCTGTCTCTCCTGGCTGCTGGCTATGTTGATAGAAGCACGCCCTCTCATGTATGATGTTACGGCGGGGAATAAAGTAGTCGTCGAACTTTTTCAGTACGATATCATAGTCCACGTTATCACCCTCCGCCGCGAAGTCAAACGAGCTGAATATCTTTTCAGCCTCGCTGCCCATTGAATAAATCAGCGAACTCACTTGAATCTCCCCGTCGTCTTTATCCAGCTTTGTCGCGAGCCTGAAGCGCGAAAACCGTTGTTTCCACTCCGGCCATTCAACGGGGCAGTCAAACTTGAATTCACTCGGCGGATTAAACTTCGGCATGACCGCTCGTGTTCAGATACACAGACTATTCTGACACCATGTAATGTCCGTAGACGCCTTGTCTTACTGACATAAGAATAATGCAAGAATGAGCCGACTTCGTAGGTTCTTAACTGTGTAGCTTTTACTAGCGTTCGTTCATCATACAACCTTTATAACATGCGCGTCTAACTTCCTGTATACGTCACACGCACTGCACGTACACCCGTGGGTAGGTCAAGTTAAACACGTGACAACTTCAGCCAATGATGCGGCACTGATGGCCTTCTTCTGGCCCTGACAAAATGCATGTGAGCCTGAAGCGGCCCACTGCATAATAGCAAATATGCCAAATCAAATGTGGGCCTTTTTTGGCAAAGATGCGGCGCTCTCGGCAACATGTAACCTGGATGTGACCCTGAAGTGGCCCGTGTGGTAAATGGTGAATATCGCTCAAATATCACACAAAAAATATGGGCCACCTTTGGCAAATATGTGGCACATGTGGCATTGTTATGGCTTGGTTCTGGCCCAGATCTGGCAAACAGGAGCGGACCGCCCAAGTGCCATCATTCCACGCGGTATGTGGAATGGATGCAAGTGTTGGGTATAGAAAGTTGTCATTGATATTTTGCTTTTCTGTGCGAAACAAGGCATTGCGCTACGCGGTTACAGGGAAGACACAGAAAGCGGAAACTTTCTTGAACTGTTTGAACTGATTTGTGCATATGACCCATAGATAAAAAAATCGCCTTGATGAGCTTCCGAGTAATGCAAAAATGATGAGCCCTGACATTCAAAACGATCTCCTTGAAACTGCAGCATCGCCTCTACTCCGGAAGATCAAAGCGGAGTTGCGCGCACAGACTGACACCTACTATGCCATCTTAGCTGACGAATACAAAGACTTCTCGAAGAAGAAACTAATTGGTGTCTGTGTGAGGTGCATGCACAATGGCAATCTGAGAGAGAGAGCTGTCGGATTTGTGGCAATAGAGGGTACAAAATCTTGAAAGTACTGGAACTGCTGCAGCTGGACCCTGGATTGTGTGTGAGTGCAAATGCTGCTCAGAAAATCTTTCCCCCATGCAGTGTATGTATATTGCCACTCGCACTGCCTGAATCTTTGGCTTTCGACAGCCCCGAAAATGGCCTCTTTTAAAAAAAAAATCTTTTTTATGTTTTAAATTTACTGCACCGTTTCATGACTGGAGCCAACAGATACGCACGATTTCTACAAATCCAAAAAGAGCTTCACCCAGATAGAGCCTGTCTTCAGCTTGTGCGTTCCACAGATATTAGATTGAGTTCAAAATCTGAGTCTGTCAGTTTTGACTTTATTTGACGTCATATTAGAAACACTGAGTGAGTTTGCAGAAGGCTCTGGCCAGACCAAAATAGATGCAGAGTCTCTCTTGCAACAATTGTAGACCAAAAGATTCATCATTCTCCTTGTGGCCTTTTCTAAGCTCAGTGCCAGTGATTTTGCGACAAAGGCCTACAGTCCCAATCTGCTTCGGTGACTGATTGCATCTACATGATTGAGGGCCTCAAAGAAACTTTTGCTACATTTAGGAATAACTCAGATGGGGAATTTGAGAGAATCATCAGGCTTACTGATGACGTCATGAAGAAAAATGATGTGCAGAACTGGGATGTTGCGGGAGCTCGTAAGAGGGAATTACCTTCCAGGTTAGTCGATTCGCATGTGACCTCTACAGTGGGCAGGGCTGTGCCCATTAGGAGTGACTTGGATTTGCATTCATTGTGGATTTCGATTCTTGACAGTGCGACTCCTACGGAATAATGAAGGCTGCTGCCTCCCTGCCGCCTGCATCAGACTCATTTGGCCAGATGGAAATACTATGGGCTGTAAAGCAAGCATTATGGACTTGGAGTAGATGGGCCCGAACTTACAGTATTTGGGCAACTGATCAAACGAAAGGTGAATGGAGGTCACTCATACCCATCCCTAATCTAAGTCTTAGACTCCTGTGATAAAGATGTATTCCCCAACATGAACAGTTTACTTAGGGTGTTGATCACATTGGTCATTGAGGTCCTGACTCACTGTGGTCATTAAAGATCCCATGGCACTTATTGCAAAGAGTAGGGGGTTCCCCGGTGTCCTGGCAAAATTCCCAGCCTGACTCTCTCCATCTGGCCACCTAATCATCCCCCCAATATAATTGGCTCAATGATTCGTCCCTATCCAAATCTTCCATCAAACGCTCTCTACTAACTGCCACCCTTCAATGGAGAGATCAACAATTGGAGGTTGCCTTGCTGCTGGACTCTGGTGCAGATGAAAGGTTGATTGACACAGCGTTGGTCAGGCAACTGGGAATCCCGTACTCAAGAGCTACCCCAAATCATGCAAGCCAACGCTCTCAATGGCCAGCCTCTCGCTAAGGTAAAATATGTAACTAAACCTGTAACACTCCTGCTGTCTGGCAATCACTGTGAAAAGATTCCCTTGCATCTGATAGGCACTCCTCATGTCTCTCTAATATTGGGGTATCCCAGGCTGGTCAAGTACAATCCCCAAATTGACTGGGCTACTAACACTATTTTGAGTTGGAGCACTTTGTTTGTTGCAGTGTCTTTTGTCAGTCTTGCCATCAGGTGGTGTCATGGAGCCATTGGAGGAGTTTCCGGACCTGTCGGCAGTGCCAGCTGAATATCTGGACTTAAAACTTGTATTCAGCAAGTCACGTGCCACTACTCTTCCTCCGCACCGGGGACTGTGCTATTAATCTGCTGCCCGAAACATCACCGCCTAAGGGCAGGCTTTACTCTCTGACAGCCCCTGAAATGGAGGTCATGAACAAATGTATTAGTGCTGCTTTGTCCGCAGGCATAATCCGGCCATCCTCTTCTCCAGCAGGCGCAGCCTTTTTTTCTCTTTTTTTTTTGTGGAGAAAAAAAAATCATTCCCTCCAGCATTGCATTGACTACAAGGGCCCAATGACATCACAGTTAAGAACCGGTATCCATTACCACTTATCTCCTCTGCTTTTGAGAAATTGCAGGGAGCGACCATCTTCACCAAACTAGACCTCCACAACGCTTATCACCTGGTACGCATTCGTGAGGGAGACGAGTGGAAGATGGCCTTTAACACACCCAGTTGACACTATTAATATCTGGTAATGCCTTTTGGTTTGATGAACGCCCCTGGTGTCTTCCAGGCCCTTTTTAACGACGTGTTGCGGGACATGGTTAATCAGTTTGTCTATGTGTACGTGGATGATATTCTGATATTCTCTAAGTCTTCTCAGGAACATGTGCAGCATGTGAGGCGGGTCCTGCAATGCTTACCGGAGAACCAGCTGTACGTGATACATGAGGCTGAGAAGTGCAAATTTCACCAGGGCACTGTGTCTTTCTTGGGGTTTGTAGTGTCTGCTGGGAGGTTGGAGATGGACTCTGCCAAAGTAAAGGCGGTGCTAGAATGGTCCCAGCCCGCCACCCGAAAGGAGCTTCAAAGTCTCCTGGGATGCGCAAATTTCTATAAGAGGTTTATATGCAGTTACAATTCTATTGCTGCCCCACTACCCGCTCTTACCTCCCCCAAGGTTCCCCTTTCCTGGTAGGCTGCTACAGAGGAGGCTTTTCTACGCTGAAGAAAGCCTTCACCTACACTCCTATCCTCATCACACCTGATCCTCAGCTCAAGTTTGTGGTTGAGGTGGATGCCTCCGATGTGGGAGTGGGGACTGTCCTGTCTCAACGGTCCCCCAAGGATAATAAGCTGCAACCCTGTGCTTTCTTCTCTCACCATTTGTCTCGCAAAGAAATAAATTAAGACATCAGCAATCGGGAGCTCTTTGCTGTCAAGATGGCATTGAAGGAGTGGAGACACTGGTTAGAGGGGGCGGAGAAACCGTTCCTGGTTTGGACGGACCACAAGAACCTGGAGTATATTAAGACAGTGAAGCATCTCAACTCCAGGCAGGCAAGATGGGCCCTTTTCTTCTCACATTTCAACTTCACCCTCTCCTACCATCCAGGTCCAGGGTATAGAAATGTGAAGCCGGATGCCCTGTCACGCCAGTTTGTCAAGGAGGGGGAATCCTCCAAACCTGACACAATCCTGCCCAGCCAATGTCTCTTTGCTACTGCCCAGTTCTCTGTTGAGCAAAAGGTACTGGAGGCCCTCCATCAACATCCATCCCCAGGTAATGAACCTAGAGGGAGGCTGTTTGTTCCTGTGTCTGTCCACTCCAGATTCTCCAGTGGGCTCATGCGTCCAGACTTGCCTGCCACCCAGGGGTCTCACGCACGTTGGTTACTTTCCACCAGAGGTTTTGGTGGCTCCACATGCAGAAGGATGTGTTGGAGTATGTAGCTGCCTGTCCCAACTGTGCCCAGGGGGAGCCGACCAATCGTCCTCCAGTAAGACTCCTAAACCTGCTGCCCATTCCACTATGACCCTGGTCACACATAGCCCTGGACTTCATCACCAGTCTCCCGGACTCTGAGGGTAACATAGTGGTCCTTACTGTGGTTGATTGTTTTTCAAAGTCCGTGCATTACATTCCACTGCCTAAAATACCTACAGCTAAGGAAACTGCTCAACTCCTTGTGCAACATGTTTTTAGGATACATGGCCTGCCTCTGTGGACTCTGACAGGGGACCTCAATTCACCTCTCGTTTTTGAGAAGCTTTCTGTACTCTCATAGGTGTTTCGGTCCAACTGACGTCAGGTTTCCATCCACAGACCAATGGGCAGACTGAGAGGGCTAATCAGGGCTACGGCCCTGAGGAAAGATCTTGGGTTCCTGCCAGGGACATCTACAACCCCAACATCATCAGGGAGTTCCACCGTCTGAACCCTCACCAGCCCAATAGGACGCCTGGGGCGTCCATGGGGGGACTACTGTCATGGACTCTGCTGGAGCTTCCTGCTTCTCTTAGCCCCCTTCCTCCTGCTGCTTCTCCTGTATACACCCCTCTACTCATTCTCCAATAAGCACCTGCTAGCTGTTCCCACCAGCACACTGTCTCCACCCATTGACACGCCCCCTGCATTACCAGTCAGCCTATCAGTTGCTCATTCTCTCACACTTGTTACTTGCCTGTTTCATGACCCTAGTATATATTCTAGTCAGTTGGCCCTTGTTGTTTGCCAGATCGTAGTTTGGGCTCCCTGCCTGCTTCGTATCCTGCCTGATTGTATGTATTGCCTTTTTTTCTGGATTTTGACCTGCGCCTCCTTCCTTGTTTTAACTTTTTGCCTTATGCCCTTAACTCAGCTTGGTCGGCTTGATTTTCTTTTTCAATCTCTGGAGCGGACTGTATGTTGCTCTGCCAGTAATTATCAGTAAAGTCGCTCTTTTGCCTAACTCCTGCCTCTGCTCAGATTCTGCGTGTGGGTTGTCTGATTTGTGACACCTGAGGCTGCTGTCTAATTGGTTTCTTCAGATTTTCCATGGGGCGCAGTTGTCCCACTTTTATTGGCAGTGAATTGATGTTGTTTTAATGTTTTTTGATCTAATGTGATTGGCCAATTTTCGTGGCTGTCAATCATGTTCACACACACCGCAACACCTCGTCTCGATTGCCAATCATCCACCATCTACGAACCCTAAAAAAAATCTATAGAGCAACAAAGATAAGTTGGCCACCGTGAGGCTTGCCCCAGTTCCTGCTCTACTGCTCTGTCTTGCAGTTTTGTCTATGGTTTGTCAGAAAATAATCATGTCTATGGCAATACAACTGTGAGGAGTTGCTGTACATCAGGAGGACTACATTTGGCAATTTGGGACTATCTGCCAACATTCCAGAGGATACACTGGTTGTAAACAACACTGAATCGCCACCCTGGGGAAATACACCTAGCACAGGGAGACGGAGAACAGGGTGTTCTGCAGGTCCAGGAGACGGCCGTATCGGCTCCCACTATCAGCACTAATCTTATCTAACATGCGATCCCTCTAAAATAAAATGGATGAACTTTTGTCATGAACACAAAGCGACAGAGACTGCAGAGACTGCTCAGCCTTCTGCTTTACTGGATCAATCGGTCCCTGATCAAGCGATGACTCAAACTATCTCACAAGTCAACAGGCGGAGGTATTTGTCTTCTGGTCAATCAGCGCTGGTGTAACAACTCAACAATCCTTCGCCTCTACTGCTCTTATGATCTTGAATTCATCAGTTTAAAATGCAGACCGTATTACCTTCCGAGAGAATTCGCTTCAATTGTATTAATTGCTGTTTACATTCCACCACAAGCTAATGCTAACACAGCCATGAGCAAACACTTGGAACGCATTCCCTATGTTGAAAACTCCAACCCTGACACGTCTGCCATCGTGTTGGATGATTTCAACCATACGAATCCGTCCCTCGAACTACCTAACTATGAGCAACAAGTCGCTTGCCATAGCAGCGAAAACACAACATTGAATCACTGCTACATCTCAATTTTGAATGCTTACCGTGCATTCGCGAGGGCTCTACTGGAGAAGTCCGACCACACTGTGTTACTCTTCATCCCAAAATACCGACAAACGTTTAAATCCATCAAGAAAACATCAAAATCTGTGAGGTCCTGGATGCCATTTAAATGCTTCGAGGGTGCTTTGAATGCACGAATTGGAATATACATGTATCTAGTGCAGCTTGCAACTCCCTCGGTTAACTCACTGACACAGTAACGTCATACATCAAGTTCTGCGAGGAAATGTGCATCCCTACCAAAGCAGTGACATCGTATGGCAATAATCCTGGTTCTCCAAAGAATTACACCTCCTACACAAAGAAAAGAACTGGCCATACAAAAACAGAAACAGGGATCAGTACAGAGCAGCCAAGTATAAGTTACGTGCTGCAATAAGAAAACCAAAGTCTAGCTACGCAACAAAACTCGAACAACAATTGTCTTCCAGTAACTCCAGGTCAATATGGAACAACAATTCTCTCCCAGTAACTCCAGATCAATATGGAAAAATCTTAAGGAAATGACAGATTACAAAAAATGCCCCTGCTCCCCTCCAGATAATGACCATAAACTCCCAGATAAATTAAATAAGGTTTATGCAAGGTTTGAAAAAACTATTCCACCAGCCATCCCCCCTACTCCCACTCCAATCCCACCCTTCTGCATCAAGGAGGATGAGGTGAGAGCAACATTCAAGAAGCATTAAGAAACATTAAGAAAGCAGCAGGGCCAGATGACATCAGTCCTGCTTTGTTGAGCCACTGTACAGCACAATTAGCCCCGATATGTTCCACCATATTTAACACCTCTCTAAGCCAAGTACAGTCCCACAGTGCGTCAAACTCTCTACCATCATTCCTGTGCCAAAGTCCTCAAAGATCACCTGCCTCAATTACTTCAGACCAGTTACCCTAACATCTGTAGCCATGAAAGGATTTGAGCGCATCGTTCTGTCACACTCGAAATCTTGCGCCTCCCCAATGATGGACCCATATCAATTTGCCTATCAAGCCAACCATTCTGGTAGGGATGCAGTTAGCACAGCCCTCTACCATGCCCTGCAACACCTGGAATCACCAAACGCCTACACATGCATCCTGTTCATAGACTTTAGTTCCGCCTTCAGCTCCATCAGCCAACTCAAACTCTTTACCATACTCTTGGATATGACCATTGACCCAGCCATATGCTACTGGATTTGGAGCTTCCTGTGGAACAGGCCACAGAGGGTGAAGGTTAATAACCTAACCTCACATCCTCTTACCCTCAGTACAGGTGCTCCTCAGGGCTGTGTTCTCGCCCCATGGCTCTTTTCACTTTACACCACCCACTTTACATCCATGGATAGCTCTGTGAAAATAATAAAATATGCAGACGACACAACCATTGTAGGCCTCATCTCCAACAATGATGAAACCCAGCACCGCACTGCAGTAGACCAAGCTGTCACTTGGCGTGCAAACAATAACCTTCTGCTTAATACAGCCAAAACCCAAGAACTCATTATTGACTTCCGATGCATGCCGAATCCTAAAACACCCATTCAAATCAACAGAGACCCCATCGCCACCACTGACTCTTTTAAATTCGTTGGAACATACATCAGCATAGCCTGAAGTGGAACATTAACACAGAACAAACGCATCATTGCAAAAGCTCAACAACGACTTTACGTTATTAGGCAGCTTAAAAAAATACCGGCTCAACATCAACTGCTCGGTCTGTTTTACTCAGCCATTATCGAAGCCATCATAACATATTCTATTACAGTATGGTACGATGGCACGGACAGTCAAACACAGAAAAAAAACGGCAGCGGATTGTCAACAAGGCATCCAAAATCATGGGCAACCCACTCCCATCAGTTGCATCTCTACATATACTAACCGGACTGTAAAGTGAGCAAAGATAATCTCTGACTCCTCACATCCTTCTCATCACCTCTTCCAGCTCCTTCCCTCAATGAGGCGCTACAGGTCACTGTCACAAACAGTTTTCCCCCCCTAGCTATCAGAACTCTGAATTCCTCTCTATAGTCCCCTTCTCACACACCTCTGGCATAAATACTACCATTCGCCTAGTTGTTATGCATGATAAGTTTATTTCTGTTATCGTATGACTGTATTGTTCGTGATCATATGTGGAGTGTCTGTTGTTGTCCATGTATGGATTGTGCTGCAGAGTTTAATGTGTACCAAAAACAAATTCCACTGGCCTTGGTCATGTGGCTAATAAAACAATTTAATCTAATCTATAGGCTTGTCCTGTGTGGACATTAAAGCAGCTGTCGGGTGTGCTGCGCCAAGGTAAATTGCGCCCCCCCCCCTCCAAATTGTTTTTTTTTTACCGAGCAACCGACCAGGAAGCAAAGTCTTTGCAGCTGAAATGGTAATATCAGCAGGCAGGTTTGGCACAGTTGTGCTGACAGATAACTCAAAAATAGTTTCCATCAATCATCAACAGTTTATTAGAAGTCTAAGCAATAATCTGAACTATCAGATGTTCACCACTGCATCAGGGCCAGCAGCAACCTTCCAAGCCGAGTCGGAGTATGTCCATTTGATTGCACAACTGAAAGACCTGGAACATGACAACTGGCCACCAGCACCAGTACCCGGTTTTGGAGCGGTGTGGGAATAAGTGAACTCCGTAAAAGATTCAGGCTGCCAACTTTTAGTGCAATTAATGGATTCAGAGACTTTATCGTGATCAATGGGGATGCTACACCCTATAAGCTCAGGCCTTTAATGAATTGCACCAAACTCATCTCACGAGGGGATTCAGATGAATCTAATTGTCACCCCGATCCGCACGAAGTTACTGATTGAACGGGTATCCGCCTTGATGTTCATCAAACTAGGGCCACCTCTAAACCAGTGGGATCCGACAGGCTAAGTGACAACTTGGCTGAGATACCATCGCTCGGCTGATAACATGAGAACTCGACCTTCAATCGAATCTCTCAAGGATTCTCCTCCTGATAGTCCATGGGCCAGACGATATTTCGGTACACTCAAGGTGGCAAAACTTACTTATAATTTTTGAAAGGATCCATGTCTGTAGATGATATTTTGGTATGATAACCTTTCCTGAGTGGCAGCTGTATCACAGTTATCAGCTCATGAAGTTAACCACCCGCTAAACTAAATCGCATTTTAGACGCTGGTGCATATCCTGGTTTAGCCTCATGGTCAGGACATTTTTCAATGTTCTATAATATTGTCTTTGGTATCATTTTAAAGGGGACCTTCTTAGCTTTCATTCAAGCCCTGTTGTGGATATTTCTCACAAATATAGAGGTCACTTGAGCTCTTCAACCCGTCAATAACACACATCTTTCTGCAATTTTCGCCTAAACTATATACTTTCTTTTAGCCCTGTGGCATCTAGGAATATCAGGGACACAAAACACAAAAACTGGAATACTCACAGGACTGTAAAGATTCAGGAAATGTATAATATACCCATACTATTTCATTGTGTGAGGTGATTGTGAGCCTTAAATGAGAACTAGACCAAAGCCAGTTAGGTCACAAACTGGTCTCTATACATTTGTTTAAATACACAATCAAAATACATGATAAAAAGGAATACCATAGTGAGGTAATGAACTATTTTAATATTTTAAACAACATTGAGATTTACATATACTTAGTCAATGATACATGTAATCCCATATCATTAGTGGGTATATGTAATGGTAATGGGTAGGGTAATGGGTATATGTGAATATGGTTACATTATTGTTATCAAGCTCTGGGTAACCAAGTCCAGAATCAACATCCTGTGCATCAATAGACTACTACCACAGTAATACCATCAGAATCATCACACTGTCATTCATCAAACTGCTCGTTTCTCTCATCATCTGACTCCCCAAGTTCAAAGTCCAGTTCTGGACCATCCTGCGGTTTTTGGTTACTGCAGGTCTGTAACATGCACATGTCTGTGCATGGAAGTCCATTTGACAGGCACATGCAGCTTGGCATTTTGCATGAATGCACACACTTGCATGTTAGCATTTCCAAGACCACATCTGGTGCAGGTGGGGAGCGCATCCAGTAAATGGCCAGCTTGCCTTCATCGTCTGTCCATCCATACTCAGTAGGGCTTGGCACCACAGGGTTAGCCTGCAGACAGCACTTCCATATTGCTGCCTGATAGTTGGCTCGTTGAACATGCATAAAGAGACAGTCTCTACATGGTGGCAGCTGGCTGGACTCAACCTCTCTCCTTTTGGTGCAGAAGAGCTGGTAACGCAGTTTGTTCACCTCAGCAGTGCTGCTATTAGCAACATACATCCGACAGGTGAACTGCTCAATTTTCTGGAACAGCTCATCACTCACATTCCATGTCTGTCCCAGTTGACTAAAAGTCTCTTGGCAGGAAGTGTGCTTTCTCACTATCTTCAGGGCATTCAGCTTCCCTCGACCAGGGAATGCACTGACAGTGTCGCAGCCTGTGAAGGCATGTAAGCCAATTAGGCTGTCACAGATGCTGTCTCCAAGTGAACTTGCCAGTTTGGTGATGTCGACAAACCGTGTGCGGTTCTGAGTCCCACACTTCTGGTAGATGGGACAGGTGATGTCCTTCTGGAAGCCAAGACAAAGCACCATGACATCAGTGTCCTCAGCTGTGATGATAACTGACTTTGAGCCCGCATTTGCTGCATGCAATGCATGCAGGAGCAGACGGGTGTCAGCTTCTTCATGTGTGGAGTGCAGTTCTGCTGCTTCCTCACACCCATCTTCTGTCAACTTGTAGCAGGTTTCCTCACAGGTCATGTACAACACCTTGCCATGCAGCATAGCTCTGTATCGTGGGAGTTTCCACTCTTCCACCAGAAACTTGATGAGACTGGTCTTGTTGGAGGAACTGCACAGACATTTTCTCCACTGCTAGACGTGGTGTCCCCCTGCAAGATTCTTGTACTGGAGAGTGATGTCTCCACCCCGGTTCAGTCGTTCAGCATCTTTGATCGAAGTCTGGTGATAGACATCAAAAACAACATCAATCCTCCCACTCTGTGCTCCCTCATGGAGGACCTGGGTCAAGGCTGACTCTGCCACCTGTGCAAAGGTTTTGTTGTTGCCATTCATTTTTTGGACCAGGCTCATCCCATCAATGATGGAAGTAGATGGGATTGGGATGTCTTCTGCAGGAGATACATTCTTTTCAAGCTCTCTGGCAAGTGCAGCCTTGTTTGTTTTTCGTAAGGACCCATCAGCATTTGCCAGTGCCCATGGTAGTGGGCCCAATGGGTAGGCAAGGACATCCTTCAGATTCACCTTCCTGCTTTCAGCCACCAGGATCATGTGACTGAAAAGGTTTCTATCTGCCTTCAGAACCACATCCTGTGCTTTCTTTCCATGAGCTTGTTTTGTGCTGACATTGGAGAATGTTTTCAGACTTTGCTTGGTCATCTTGTCGTGGAATTTCACAGGTGGTGGGTTTGCATCTAACCTTGTTTGCTGGAATGCTTGGTAGGCCTCTTCTCCTTTCTCAAGAGCTCTCAAGAGATCTATGGTCACATGAGGTGGAGCCATGTTGCCAGTGGAGAGGCTAACCAAATCAATCTCATCAGGGGACATAGGATTGAGCCAGTTATTCTCCATAAGGTCCATGAGAGACTGGACATCTGCTTCATCTCTCTTGATCCTTGGACTCTGTAGATCTGGATGAGACCATTTGCACCTGCCTTGACCTGTCAGGTCTCTCAGCTGTCTGAGGTACATGCTTCTATACTCAGCTGTGAGATAATATTTGGTCACAGCTCCTGGCTTCAAGCTGAATCCCTTTGTCCCTCCAGCTGTTTGGGTGTCTTTGTTCACCGTTTCTTCTATAGCTTGGTCAACAGGGATTCGGCAGAAGGGATTGGTGGAGCCCAGTTGGACTGAGAAGCCTCCTTCCATGAATTCTGTGTACACATCTGGGTGTGTGATGGGCAGCTCAGACATCTGGGCGTAGTAGTAGGGGAGGTAGCGTGCATAATTCATCCTGTCATAAGCAAAGCACCATGGGATCATTGCTCGAATGCTAGCCAAGTGTAGCATCCAGTCTCCCTCTCTGGATGCTCGGATGAGCCCCAACAAGATTTCAACCATGTCCAAATAGGACATCCAGAAGTTCGAGAGGCTGCCGTTTCCACCTCTAAGGAGCTCACGGTAGACTTCAAATAGATCCATGATGCGTGTACAAGAGCTGTTCTCGAGGACCTCCTTCAAAGCATGTTGTGAGACTTCTTTCCCAAGGCTGTCAATGGTCTTCAGTGTCTCATTCAGGTGAACCATGTCATTCCTGTGAGTTTCTTCCAACCAGGACAGGAAACCATTCAAGGTCAGTCGCATGAGAGCCTCATACAGGAGCTTGTGTAGTCGCACTGTCCTGTTGTACTTGCGGCCATCCATAACACCAGCAATTGAGCCTTCTGCAATCATGCCAGACTCAATGCAGAGGTCTTTGAGTCCAGCATCTTGGAAACGCTTTCCTATTATTGCCAGCAGTGTGCAGATGGTGTGGAATACCCCAAGCCTAACGATGATATCATGGAACTTGTCATGGTGTTTCCATGTGATCTCGACAGCCTTCGCATACAGGGCTTGGTCAAAGACACAGACAATCTTCCTCAGGCCTAAGCACTGCATGATGCTCAGTGACTGGTTAAGCACCTCGTTGACAGTAGACATTTGTGTCGCTGGAGCATTGATGGTAGGCAGATAGCCTATATTGTCGGGGATGACCGTCATCTCTCCTCGAGTCAGGATGTTGAAACCTGTCCAGCTGCTGACTGATTGTTCTTCTTGTTGTGACATGCGTGCTAGGACCCAAAGAAGGTTTTTCTCTCTGGCAAGCTTAGTATTGGCTGCAGTATCGGTATCTGACTTTTTGCTTTGTGGTGGCCCTACCCGTTGTCCAGCATTGTAAGTTGGTAACATTGGTGGGGGTCCATCAATGCTTCTCTTCTTTGTTTTGGGAACAGTGGGCATGGGTTGGACAGGAAGTGGGTTGACTGGCTTTGCTTGCACAGCAATCCCATTGACTCTGTGAGATGTTCCCTCACCACTGACAGTTTCTTCAAGACGGTCGATATTGTCCCAGGCTAAAGTTGTGAATATGCCAGGATGGATGTTAGCTGGAAGGGCAATGCCACTCCCTGATGATGAGAGTTTCTGGAGACACAGGGCAGTGTTGATCTCTTCCATCTGTGAATAGGACACACTGTGACCAAGTCGGTTGAGGATGTTTATCAACTCTACATTTCCTGTCAACGATTTGACACTGAATGGCAGAACAATGTGCTTGGAAGGCTTGGTATTTCCACATGTCACTGCATATACTATGTCATGGCCAAATGACTGCAGAAGGCACTGCACTCTCTGGGATGCATGATCAGGATCATTTGAGCCTGTGAGTAGAGAGTACAGGAAGATAATGAGCGACTCTGGAATGGTAGGACATTCTGCTTCTGGTTTGACTTCAGGCGGCCAAGTTTGAGGAACATCTTGACTTTTAATGTCTGCTCTCAATTTGATGGCTGCTTTGGCTATAACATCTCGTGCACTGACACTTTTCAGGGTCTGCAGCTCCCTTTTGAGAGACTGATTTTCTTTGGCAAGTTCCCTCATGGACAAATTATCGGGATAGAGGAGGAATTTTCCTTTCTCATCAGGGAATATCTGCAAGGCTCCAGCAAACTCACTCTCCAGGTTTCGCCTTATGTGCTTCTTGGTTGATTCCTTGACTTGGGCAATGCCTTGGGAGTTCATTGAAGCTACCAGTCTAGAAGAGAGATCAGTCATTGTCATCACTTGAGGATTGCCAAAAAGCTCCATCCTGATGAAGAGGAACAGCTCATTGTATGCCTTATTCACAGCAGCTTCATACTGGGCTGCATCATCATCATCTTCATTGCTGGCAACCTCTCCTTTGGAAACCTCTTCTTTGGTGTAAAGTCTATAGCATGACCTGTGGAAGTGCCCTTCAGCTGCTACAAGGTCTCTACTCACAATGGCAAGGATTCTGCTGTCCCTTTTCTTTGTGGCTGCACTCCTGATCTTTGCATCAGCTCGCAGTTCTCGACACTGCACCAGTACTTCTCTCGTATTCTGTCTCTTGGAATATTTGCTGTTTTTCTGACAAAATATGCACTCTGCATCATAAGTCCTAGATGTACTTGGAGCATGTCGAGCTACTCTCTTAGATTGTTTCTCTTCAGCAGAGACACAACTTTTCTTTTCTTTTGCAAGGAGGCCATCAAGAATTTGCTTCATAGTGAAGATACTGCGACACTTTCTGTGGTAGTAGATTGCTGGAATCTGTCCCTCAGGAATGTCTTTTGCCAGTTTCAAAACTGGTGCATGATTTCGTATCTGAGCTGCCCTGAGCAGAGTTCTCCATGAGTCGACACTTTGTAGTGAAACCAGTTTATCTGTATCATCAGAACAGTGGATAATGCACTCCACCCGTGGGCGCTTTGGTATTGGGTAAAAACTTGCTTGTTCACCAGTGGCCATATTCAGTCAGTTTTCACCTGCCACATACAAACAAATACATGTAACTTAGGTGTATGAACACTACTAAAACAAAGTTTACTTTGCTTCACCAGCGTCATATTACCATTATTTATCTTACATAGCCACAAATAGATACATTACCTAGTTGCTATGCAACAGCTGTATTTTGTCCACATGAGGCCGCTAAAATCAACACAAGATGAAAGTTCCTCGTAGCCACTTTAACTAATCATATTAACATATACATTAAAAGAACATGCTAAAATTATGGGAAATTAGCTTACAATCTTCTCCAGAGTGAGACAAGAAGATAGATACCAGTTTCCTCTATATGTGTTTAGTAGAAAGCTATCTGGCTGCACGTTAGCCTAGCTTAGCACAATGAATGGACGTACACAGTACTGGTTATCCTTGGTTGTTGGCCAACTAAGAACTGTCCCAGAGTTTAAGCTAGGCTAATCAGTACCAGGGGTGTTGAAATGCTATATTTGTAAAAATCTGGGCAAATACACAATCGTGAGAGGCACAGAAACAGGTTTCCTGAAAGAAAAATGAAATAGCTGCTCATTTGGAAAGGTTATCATGTATTATTTTACTTCTGTTAGTGTACCAAATAAAATGGCACCAGTGAAGTTGTGTCACCTTGGGTGATATCGATATCTGGTCTGACCCATGGACTAACTGGCTTTGGTCTAGTTAGTTTCTTAGTAATAATGCCCTTCTAATTTAAGGTTCACAATCACCTCACACAATGAAATAGTATGGGTATATTATACATTTCCTGAATCTTTACAGTCCTGTGAGTATTCCAGTTTTTGTGTTTTGTGTCCCTGATATTCCTAGATGCCACAGGGCTAAAAGAAAGTATATAGTTTAGGCGAACATTGCAGAAAGATGTGTGTTATTGACGGGTTGAAGAGCTCAAGTGACCTCTATATTTGTGAGAAATATCCACAACAGGGCTTGAATGAAAGCTAAGAAGGTCCCCTTTAAAATGATACCAAAGACAATATTATAGAACATTGAAAAATGTCCTGACCATGAGGCTAAACCAGGATATGCACCAGCGTCTAAAATGCAATTTACTTTAGGGGGTGGTTAACTTCATGAGCTGATAACTTTTATACAGCTGCCACTCAGGAATGGTTATCATACCAAAATATCATCTACAGACATGGATCCTTTCAAAAATTATAAGTAAGTTTTGCCACCTTGAGTGTACCGAAATAGGAAATTTTGGGCTCTGGCCCATGGACTATGACCCAGTGTGGCGATTTCTTTGACTTTTTTTGAGCAGGACGTCCCGTGGTCGAAATAAAAAGATCAATGGTGAGTAACACTGGTGACGTTTTTAGGCGCAGCCTGCTGTGCATGATGTGTTTTATGGATTACAATCTCAACTTCAAACTTAATTAGGCCTATACTGTGTAGCCCAATCGAAATGATTAAGTAAACCAGTGATGTTGAATATAATAAGTAGTGGCAATGATTTGACTCCCCCTCTGACTTGGAGATACTGCGGCCTGTAATTATAAAATTTCACATACCTGGCTGTATGCGTTTGGTGTAGAATAAATTCATGGATCCTTTTTTTATGCACTGGGATGATTCGTGTGTGGTTTGTGAATGAAGCATGTGTCAGTGCACAGCATTCTCTGTGATGATGTCATAAAAATAGCGTCCCCCCCCCCACTACAAAAATCCCCACTATACCCCTGCAGCCAACCCATTGTGTCGCCGCCAGAACGTGCCTAAGCGACAGTCAGTTGTCTAGCTGTGGTGTTCCCAACACAGAATATTAACCAGTGTGGTTTTATTAGTTTTGAATATACACAGATCAATGTGATTGGTACTGAATAAGGTGGAGGTCATCTATTGGTTGTTCCTGAATAAGGCAGCATCGCCACCAGGGCGTTCTCTTGGTACTCCGCTCTACTCGGGATAGCTAGGTTGTTACAGTGTAATAATAAATATACTACGTTACTGTCATAAGTCTGCCGTGTGCACTTTCCAGTTATCTGCTTAAACAGCTTAGAACATTATTAGTGTTTCATACACGAAAGTTTGGCGACGAGGATGGGATGTTTAAGTTGGAAGTCACAGAGTTAGCATGTCAAGCAGCTCCAGCGAGGCAGAAGTCAACGACGAACAACCAGAGAGACGTTCGGTGAGTGAAAGGACCGTCGAACAGAAGATGGCATTCGGTAAGCCAGAAGATTTCCACTTCGAGGAAAGTGAGGAAAGTTTTGACAGTTATCGCCAGCGGTTAGAGCAGTACTTCGCAGCAAATGGATTGGACACGCGAGATGAGAAAACCAAAGCAGTATTTCTTACGGTGGTAGGAAAAAGGGCGCATAGCTTGCTGATGGATTAGTGCGCGCCAGATAAGCCATCGGGTAAACCATATGACGTACTGGTGGGAATGCTAGAAAAGCACTATATTGTATTTAGAAATCACGTCAGGACACAGCGCTGTCGCTCGACACAACCTCTCCGTGGCATTCTTTATTTAGACTGACACAGCATCAAAGGCAGACCCGATCAAACAACCCAGAGCCCGCAGGCATCACCAATCGATCCCAGCACAATAGAACAGCACCAAATCAAATGCAGCACTGTCGATGTGTGCAGACATAACATCCCCCCCCCCCGGCAGGATTTCAAACATGAAAGGTTGACACAAAGTCCTCTAGGTGGGCAGGGCGTAAACATGTGCGAACAGGTCGCGGGGCGGCCTGAGGCTGGGCAGGCCGAGGTGGGGAGGGAGAAGGCAGGGGAAGCTGAGGCCCAGGAATGTCTGGGGCCCATGTAGGAGCTGCATGAAGCCCCTGGGTGTCTCGCAATGCTGAGGGAATGGCTAAGGTTGTGTCACCAGCTGTGTGTGGTGGAGCTGACACCTTCCGTAGACGACTGGAGTGCCACCGAGTGCCATCGCTGAGGAGGTAAGTGGCTGGGCCCAGCTGACGGCTGACTTGGAGAGGAGAGGACCAGTATGAAGCCATTTTATTGTCCCTGTGGGGCCTGCGGACCCTGACCCAGTCTGACACATTGATGTCTGGCACCCTGGTTTGTTTTGACTGGTCAAACCGTTGCTTCATCCGTGTCTGCTGACGAGTGACTGAGGCTCTGACCCCAGAGGGAGGTGCCTGAGGTGTGGAGGGGCGGAGCCTGTCAAAGGGCATGCACAGTTCCCGGCCTAGCATGAGAGAGGCTGGGGAGACGCCTGTGGTCGAGTGCTGTGTGGCACGATAGTGCAGCAGAGTGTGACGGATGGCCTGCGTGAAAGAGCACCCTTGGGCCATGTGTGCTCTGAGGCCGTTCTTCAGTGACTGGTGAAAACGTTCAACGCCGCCATTGGCCTGGGGGTGGTAGTATGCAGTGCGTATATGATGGATGCCCTTGCTTTCGAGATAAGCAGTGAACTCAGCAGAGACCAGCTGAGGGCCGTTGTCAGTGGTGATGGTCTTTGGGAGGCCCCAGCGAGAGAAAAGAGAGTCCAGGAAGTCGATGATGGTCTGTGAGGTCACAGTGCCGGAAGTGGTGAGTTCAGGCCATTTTGAGTGTAGATCGTAGGCGACCACCATGAAGCGTTGGTGGTGGGGAACTCCATGGATCTCACCACAAATGTCCAACTGCAGGTGTTCCCAGGGCTGAGAGGGCCAGGCGAGAGGTTGCAGGGGTGGGGGAGCCTGGTGGCCAGTCTTGCCACTCACAAGGCAGGCAGAACAGTCCTTCACCAGAGCCTCAATATCTCTGTCTATCCCTGGCCACCACACCAGGTCTCGGCAGCGCTGTTTCAGTTTCACAATGCCCAGGTGGCCTTCATGCGCCGTATTCAAAACACGTGCATGGAGAGCAGCTGGGACCACTGTGCAAAACCCACGTGCCACGCAGGTGTCGTTCCAGCAGGAGAGCTCCTGTCTGACTCGGGCGAACGCAGCCAGCTCCTCTGGGACCTTGTGAGGCCAGCCGTTCTGGATGTAGGTGCGGAGCTGGGAGAGGACAGGGTCCTGTTCGGAGGCTGCCCTCAGCTCCTGCAGAGAGACAGTGGCCTGGAGGGGTGTGTGTAGCATTTGGACAATGTCCTTTTCCACACAGTCAGTGTCCGTCTGTGGAGCTGGGGTGGAGACAGAGCGAGAGAGCAGGTCGGCGACAAAATTGTCTCTGCCTGGGGTGAACTGCAGGCTGAAGTTGTACTGGCGGAGGCGGTCAGACCAGCGGTGGAGCCTCAGGGGTTTGTGGCCTGTCCCAGATGTGGACAGCAGCGCTGTCAGGGCCTGGTGATCTGTCCTGAGGGTGAAGGAGCGGCCATAGAGGTAGAGGTGCCACCTTTCACAAGCCCAGATACAGGCTAACGCCTCACGCTCACCCATGGAGTACCTCTGCTCGGTCAGGTTGAGGGCACGGGAGGCGAAGGCGATGGGCTTCTCCACACCGTTCTGGGTTTGAGACAGCACAGCCCCTATCGCTGTGGCTGATGCATCACAGGTCACAAAGGTGGAGCTGGAGATGTCGAAGTGAGCCAACACTGGTGGTGAAGTCAGTTGAGTCTTGAGATCATGCACAGCATCACTGCATGCCTTTGACCACACCCATGGCTCGTCCTTACGCAGCAGCTGGTGCAGGGGGGCTGTGGTCGCAGAGTACTGGGGAAGAAACCTCAGGTAGTAACTTGTCATACCCAGGAAGGAGGCGACCTGGGCGGCCGAGCTGGGCTCAGGGATGGCCTGAATGGCGTCCACGTTGGATTGTAGTGGAGTTACACCGCTCGCTGACAGCCGGAACCCCACGAAGTCGATGGCTGGCACAGAGAGGACACATATCTCAGCATTGAGAGTTAGCTTGTGCTTGGACAGGGCTGCGAAGACCATGTTGAGGCGCTTGTTGTGGATTTCACTGGTGGGCCCGTGTACCACTATATCATCCAGATAAATGGCCACGCCCAGTATGCCAGCCAGCACGGAGACCATGATTTTCTGGAAGCAGCTAGGGGCGGAGCTGAGACCGAAAGGCATCCTGGTGTAGCGAAACACTCCTGCATGTGTCACAAAGGCTGTGAGGTTTTGGCTGCTGGGGTGGAGGGGCACCTGTAAGTACCCCTGTCTGAGGTCGAGCTTGGAGAACACCTCAGAGCCATAGAACTGAGCAGTGAGTTCTTCTGAGGTGGGCAGTGGATACTTATCAGGCACCACTGCCTTATTTACTGCACGTAGATCGACGCAGACACGCAGGCCCCCCGACTTCCTCTTAGCCACCACAAGGTTTGAGACCCAAGGTGACGCGTCCACCGGTTCAATGATGCCAGCTTCCAGCAGTTGTTGCAGCTCGGCGGAGACCCCATCACGGAGAGCCAACGGGATGCGGCGCAGTGGTTGGGTGACAGATTTCACAGCAGGGTTGAGGAGAGGCTGATGGGCGAAGGCGGAGAGGCAGCCCAGCCCCATAGACAGCGATGGCCACTTCTGCTGCCAAGGTGTGGCAACAGTCAGGATTGCTGCCCCCTTGTGTCTAAGAGGGAGAACCCCAGAGCGGAGAACAGGTCCAGGCCCATCAGGTTGGCCCCACGGCGTGCCACATGAAAAACTGCATTGGGCACCAGCTTGGTTCCATAGCGGACAGTCACTTGGAGAGAGCCAACCAGATCGATTTTGGAGTCACCATACCCACAGAGGACAGCTGAGGGTGCGGATAGTGGCAGTGAACCGAAAATTGACTGTAGGTATCAACATTCAGGAGAGACACACCTGCACCGGTGTCCAACAGCAGGGGGATGCACACATCATTAATGTTGACTGTGCATGATTTGAATGACACTGGCCCAGAGCTCACCTTGTAAATGACGGCGGTTGAAGACTGGGGGTGTGGCCCTCTGACCCAGCCGGGGAAGATCGACAGACGTTGGCAAAGTGATTGTGCTTACCGCAGCTACGGCATGTCTGGCCACGGGCAGGGCAGTTCTGAGTCCTTGAAACATGAGACTGAGACCCACAGTTACCACAGGACTGTTGAGGGCGGGGCCCAGAACGCCGTCGTTGCAGTTGCAAGACGTTCCCAGTGGAGTCGGCGCCCGCCTCGCTCTGGCTGGGTTGCGTCCCGAGGGGCAGCCGTGAGTAGAGGGAGGAGTCGTTGGCAGCTTGTCTGGAGGTGGCCACTTGCTGTGTATTTAGCATAGCAGCACACTCAGCTGCTCCCTCAACCTGTAGTGCGATGGTAATTGCTCTGGACAGCAGCAGATCGTCTTTTTCCAGCAGGAGAGTCTCACGCACCTTTGCGTTGTTGGTGTGTTCGATTAGCTGGTCGCGAACCATCTCGTCCTGAAGCGCGCCAAACTTGCATGAGCTAGCTAGCCCTCGCAAATTAGCTACGTACTGCCGCACAGACTCACCAGGCAGTTGGTGTCGCTGACGGAATATAAATCGCCGAAGGAGGGCACTCTGTGGAGCAGCGAAATGGGTGCTCATAAGTCCCACAGCTTCGTCAAAGCTTGTGACGTTCCCCAGAGTCCCGAGCACACGATGACCCTCTGCTCCCAAGCAGTGTAGCAACAGAGCCGTCTTCCTAGCCTGGCTCACGTCGTCGAGCCCTGAGGCGATGATGTAATTTTCAAAACTATGTAGCCAGCGAGTCCATGGTACCGGACGCTCGCCAGGTAATGCCAGGAAGGGGGCAGGTGGTGGGAGAGAGATATCAGCCATCCTCGTCGCCAATATTGTATTTAGAAATCACGTCAGGACACAGCGCTGTCGCTCGACACAACCTCTCCGTGGCATTCTTTATTTAGACTGACACAGCATCAAAGGCAGACCCGATCAAACAACCCAGAGCCCGCAGCCGCAGGCATCACCAATCGATCCCAGCACAATAGAACAGCACCAAATCAAATGCAGCACTGTCGATGTGTGCAGACATAACACACTACATCCCGAAAACCAACTTTATTGCCGAGAGATGCCAGTTTCACGGAAGAAACCAAAAGGAAAACGAAACAATAAGTGAGTACATTCCAAGTTTGAGAAAGTTAGCAGCCACATGCAAATTTGGAACATTTTTAGATGAAGCACTGCGTGATAGGTTTGTCTGTGGAGTTAAGAGCAGTGAGCTAAGAGATCGGTTACTCAATGCTACTCACACAAATGACTTAACGTTACAGCTTGCAGTTGAAATGGCGCTTTCTTTTGAGGTAACAAAAGGCAACAGTGCGCAACAGTTTGCACAGAAACGCTATAAAGCTAATGTGGTGGGAAAGAAGGCTAACCTAAAGCATAGAGAGGCTACGGTAAAGTCTACAGCTAATGGAAAGCCCTGCTATCGCTGCAATGGAAAAGGCCACAGACCGGATGAATGCAGGTTCAAGGACGCAGAGTGTCACCAGTGCAAGAAAAAGGGACACATCGCAAAAGCATGCCGTTCACCTAAAGAAGGAAGCTATGGCAAGGCATCGAAAGGGACCATGCATTTGGAATGTTGCCACGCTCTCAAGCACGAGACATGTACAAATTCCAGCGCTATCAAGCAGCAGGGAAGACTTGTTTGCAACGCTCACCAGTACGTGGACCAGAGCAACGCTCACAGTCTTCGGGCAGATGGAGATCCTATCCAGCCTCAGCTCTGCAGTGCCAGAGACGACTGCTGTGTGCCGACAAGGTGCATGGTGGATGCTGTACAGAACATTGATACTGGTCAGACATTGGACAGTGGAGGGGCCGAAATTTTTGCAATGGACACGGGTAAAGGTGGCATTGTGAAACCCTACTATGTGTATGTCAGTGTAACTGGTACAAGGGTGAAAATGGAGGTAGACACTGGCGCAGCCGTGTCAGTGATATCTGAAACTCTACTTAAACGCAGGTTTAAAGATGTAAACTTAGTCCTGCAATTTGTGTGCTGAAAACCTACAGTGAGGAACCATTGCCATTGATAGGAAAATTCACAGCAAAGGTGAAATGCAAGGAACACTCAGAAAAGCTAGAACTACTAGTCGTGAAAGGAAGAGGTCCTGCATTAATGGGCAGAGACTGGATAAGTCAATTAAAGCTAGACTGGTCAAGAGTCAACAGAGTGGCTCCTGATACAGTGGATGATGTGTGTGCCAGACATGCATCAGTGTTCAAACCTGAGCTAGGCAAGTTAAAAGGTATTGAAGCCAGACTACCTGTAGTTCCAGATGCTGTGCCCAAGTTCTGTAAGCCTAGAAACGTGCCTTATGCATTAAGAGAAGCCATAGAGAGAGAACTGGCAAAATTGGAAGCTGAAGGTGTCATCTCACCCATTAATTGCAGTGAGTGGGCAGCTCCAATAGTTTGTGTGCCTAAAAAGGATGATAGTGTGAGAATATGTGGAGACTACAAGGTCACCATCAATCCATGGTTGAATGTGGAACAGTATCCACTACCCAAAACCCAAGATTTATTTGCTAAACTAGCAGGAGGTCAGCAGTTTACCAAATTAGACTTGTCGCAGGCTTATCAGCAAGTTCTGTTAGAGGACAATTCAAGACATTACCTAACTATCAACACACACAAAGGGTTGTATCACTACAATAGGTTACCCTACGGTGTTGCTAGTGCCCCTGCTATTTTTCAAAAGATTATGGATCAGGTTCTTCAGGGCATGGAAGGGGTCATCTGTTATTTAGATGACATCTTAATTACTGGAAAAGATACAGAAAGGCACCTGACTAACTTGGAAGAGGTTCTTAGCAGACTTGAAACTTACAATCTCAGGGTTAAAAGAGAGAAGTGTGCATTCATGCAGAACAGCGTTTCATACTTAGGGCATGTCATTGATGCCATGGGCATACATCCAATGAAGGAAAAGACAGATGCTATTCAGAGGGCTCCAGTTCTGAAAAATGTAACTGAACTCAGGTCATTCTTAACTCTGTTAAACTACTATGGGAAGTTTATCCCTAATCTATCTACTCTAATTCAGCCAATGACAGCATTGCTGCATAAAGATGCAACCTGGGAATGGTCAGAGAAATGTCAAAGTGCATTTGATAGTGCAAAGAAGTCTCTTCAGTCAGATAAATTGTTAGTACATTTTGATGCAGTTACATATCATACTAGCATGGGATGCTTCTCCTTATGGAGTTGGTGCTGTAATCAGCCACAAAATGAAAGATGGAAGTGAGAGACCTATCGCATTTGCATCCAGAATGTTAACTAAAACAGAACAGAATTACTCTCAACTGGAAAAAGAGGCACTGGGTCTTGTTTTTGGAGTTATGAAATTCCATGAGTATCTTTATGGAAGGAAATTCTTGTTATTGACAGACCACAAGCCACTGTTGAAAATTCTGGGGCCTAAAACAGGTGTGCCAACACTGGCCGCCGGTAGATTACAAAGGTGGGCTCTAATTTTGGCAGCGTATACATATGAAATCCAGTACAAGAAGTCAGAGCAGCATAGCAATGCTGATGCTTTATCAAGATTACCTGTGAAGCCTGATGTAGATGTGGTGTCAAACCCAATTTACAGTGTCTTACCTGGAAGACTTACCTCTTACTGCTAGAGAAATAGCCAAAGAAACAGACAGAGATCCTGTGTTAAGAGTGGTTAAACAGTTGGTGTTAACTGGATGGCCTAAACATGTACAGGATGAGTCACTGACGCCTTATTTTCAGAGAAAATTGTGGCTTCTGTCCCTGTTTATGTAAGTTCGTGTTAATAAAACATTGTTCTAGCTAAGTCTCTCTCTGCTGTCTGCATTTGGGCCCTCAACTCCTGCTCTCGGCGTAACATCTGTCCTTTTTCTTTTTTTATTATCGTATTTATGCTGCATTCACATGGAACCCTGTAAACGTCAGACCGGAAGTCATTATTGTGGATGAAAGCAGGATGGTAAAATCAGACGAAAATTATGCCGACAAGACGGAAGTATTTTAACTGTCCTCCGTGGCGGAATTTACAACTGGATGTTGCGTAGCACATCACAAAACAGAAAAGATGGCAGATTAATTTCATAGGTGTGTATATAGTCAAACAATAGCCAATTTTTGACAAAATTACTGTATATAATTAAATAAAACAAGCACAAAATGTTTGTACAATTTCTTTTTTTCTGCAAACAATACATCACCATAGCAACCCATGTAGTGTCTTGATGCATGCTCAATAATCCAGGTAAGAAAATCAAAGGTTGAATCAGTTCATTTTGATGCAACGTTTATTGACAGATACGTTTCAACATTCAGCTACAGATGCCACTTAGTATCCAGATGAACTAATTCAACCTTCTTTGACAACCCATGTAGGTTTTTTTTTCAACCGTCCTGCCGTCTGTTGCGCAGTTTGTGGTTTTTCCCGTTCCGTTTTGCCAACTGCCGTTTACCATCTCCTGGGTTCCATGTGAAAGCGGCATTGGAGGTAAACACTGACCGCGTTTACGCGTCTTTCGCAATATGCTTTTGGCCCCGGCGTCGTTTCACACCCGCCTGGAGTAGCAGCCGCGCGCGACCCAGTTAGCAAAACAAGCCCATCCTTGCGTGTGCTTGCCGGTGATGACGTCACGCTGTGTCGTCGACTGTGTTGATGTAGTCTTGTCGCTTATCTCGCGCTGTGGTAACGTCCTCAACATGATTTGATTCCACAGTAAGTAAGACGCTGCGGGTGTGCGTCATTTCAATAAGTCAACATTCACAAGAAATGCGCGAATGTTAAGGTAGAGTTCAGAAAATGTTGCTCAAAAATGATGAACGGCTGTTGTAAACGGGCGAAGGTCGCTTTTCGGCTAACTGTAGCTAGCTAATTAAGTAACTAGCTTGCTAACCCCTTAGCTAAGAGCTGTAACATCTTCTATATACAAAACAGGACTGGAAAGTAAACTGACAAAACACGCCACAACCAGTTGGTGTTCAGGCAACCATTATTCGCTCGCTGAACCGCTTGTTGCTGCACTGTTTAAAGAAACCACTATCGATTACTTTGATGTTGTATTTCATATGGCCTGTATATGGCTAATGTAAATATTTGGGGACACAATATTCCAGTGTGCATTTCTGCTTGTCTTTTTCAGACGCTGAAGACAGAAATGGCGGTGTGTGCACTGACCATGTTCGACGGGATGGGAGATGAGGTGACAGCAGCAGGTGGTGTGTTGCTTTTGGTATTGGCCCTGGTCTTGGCTTGGCTGTCAACACATGTGGCAGATCGGGGAGACCATATATTAGGTACCATCCTCACTGTCGGCGCACATGCCTCCCTCATTGGGCTGGGGGGCCCTGATAGCTACAGTGGAGGGCCTGCCAGCACAGACACACCTGAACAGCAGACTCCTCCTCCCTCCCAGGAAAACAAGCCAGAAGAGGAGCCAGGGTCTGAGCTAGGAGAAGGTACAGGAGAGGGAGCTGCAGGTGTCGCCACAGATCATCTTTTGAACATACAGAGCAAGCAGTCACATAGTGGTAGATACCATCTAAGTGATGAAGAGGATGAGGAGGAGGATGAGGAGGAAGAAGAGGAAGGTGATGATGCGTTAAATGAAGTCAGAATGGTGCCAAAGCTTATTCCAGTGTTGTCCAACAACTCTACCACCACCTCCATCTCTGTACGTTTGAAATTTCTAAATGACACAGAAGAGGTGGCTATCCTGAAGCCACATGACACAGTTGGTCTACTGAAAAGGTTGGTGGAATAAGTCCTACCCATCTATATAGCGATTGTGATCCCAACTGTGATTATGCATTTTCATAGCTCCTTTCTGTTCTCTCCTCCCCTCCAGCAAATACTTCTCGGGTCGGGAGCGTCAAATAAAATTGATCTACCAAGGACAGCTGCTGCAGGATCCTAGAAGGACTCTCTTGTCCCTAAACATTACACACAACAGTGTGATCCATTGCCACATCTCCCAGGTGCATCATGAGGCCAGTCCAGAGGAAGGAGACCTGTCTGGGGCAGGCTCAGGAGTCAGCGCTGGGGTTGCCGGTGGAATCAGGGCAGCTGGTCTGGCACTGAGCACCAGTAATCTGGTGGTACCTGTGTTTGTGGTGATATTGGCTGTGGTCTGGTATTTCCGTATCAACTACAGGCAATTCTTCACTGCTCCTGCGACCATCTCCCTTGTAGGAGTCACTGTGTTTTTCAGTTTCCTAATGTTTGGGATGCACAACCGTTGAGAGCGAGAGAGGGCAGATGTGTCATAATAGACAGAAGTCCTTTACTTGCGTCTGAATGTCAGCATTGTTGTGAGGTGGAGCAAAAATGACAGCAGGTGATGTCTGGAGAGACTTATCAAATGGAGCCTTGGTGCAGATGCCAATAGCTGAATCCTACTGTATGTGTGAGGGTACACCCGTGTTGCACATGCTGAAAGAACAAGGATTGTGAGATTGTATAGTATATGTGGAGTAAATGTTATAAAATGTGCGTTCTTGTAAAGTTCAGGTTAAACTGAGCTATAATTTTGCTTATGTTAACAAAAAAGCAACTCAGTGTTCCACTCATTTTAGTACGTGGCCTGCTTTGCCACTATGGCTCAATAGTGGTCTGCTCTTTCTTACCGGGAAATAGGATAATGCTTTAATTTCATTTGCTTTTGTGAACATTGCGGATGTTTTTAAGTATGAATTTGTGTAAGAAAAATATCTGCTAAACAGGAAAAACAAGCAATCAATACTAGACTTGAATCTTGTAACTTTTGTAACCACTCGCCGTTGTGTTGTGTGCCGATTAGTCTGCATCTCTAATCTATCTCAGAAATCAATTTTTGACTAACCGTTGCCTTACTGTAAGGCAGACATTTTCCAAGTGTGTTGATTTAACGACTATGGGAATATTTAGAAAAAAAATTTAAATAATCACTTGGCATTAAGGAAAACACTGCTTTTGAAAAGGTAATGTAAATAGTGTATTTACTGTAAATAAAATGATAGACTGTGCATTTGGCACTTGAAAGTTCGGGAGGGGTCTCGGGCACGTCAGATGCCGCCCCATGGAACCCATTTCATGCTCTCCTACCTGTGTTAGACGAGTCTGCCGTCAGCGCCGACTGAGATTAAAGCATTGTAAAGCTAACCTTTGTTAACTTTGACTTCTTGAGTGTGCGTTGTTGCAGCTGTGATGCCACATGTTGCATGTTCAGTGATGTAGTAGGTAGGAAACAAGACAATCTGACTTACACTGTCAGTTAAACTTTCAGTGCATAAATGGCTAGTTCAGAGATTTACAGATAAGCCATTGTCAACATGTTGCGCTTTCGTGGACTGGGAAAGTTGAGAGATGGAGGCGCTGCAGCATGCATGTGCTTAAAAATATTAATTCCATGTAAAAGTTCAACAGTCATCACATACCTTCAGGGTGGGTGTGTGAAAAAATATTGGACAATCAAGATATTGTATCCTTGGTCACTGCACTCAATGTCAAGACGAGTACAAAGACTAAAACATCGGCAACACTAGCCATTCTTTCTCTTCACAAGAGACATTTTTCATGTTGAGCAAGACATGACACTTAAAGTGACACTATTACACTTAGCCATGGGATGCAAGATTTTGGGTTTAGTTCTTTGAAAGGGACAGGTGTCGTCTAACTGGGTATTCCACTCAACAGGAACTAAAACATCACAAACCAGACGCTCTTTTCCCCCCCTTTTCAAAAAAGCGACTTGGAAAGATGAAACCAGTGTATTATTCGGGGATTTTCATCCCATGTTATGCAATAACTGATGACGAGTGGTTACACATTGGTGTAATGACTGTTCCTGTGAGGCTCAGTCTGGGTTTTAAACTGGTACATTGTAGTGGACATGACAAAACATCAAGACATCTACATGAATTGGTGCAATAATTGTGAAACCTTTGCAAGTCACTGACCTGATTGTGCTTTTTTTTCCTCAGTTGCCATTACAAGTCAGACAATTTACATAATCAGCTTAACCACTTGGTTAATAAAGGAAAAGCAAGTGTGGGACACTTTCAAACTCATTCTAGAGAATCTGTTTTCTATAGTGCCATCGTTAACAATGGAAAATTGACAGTTTAATATTGGGAGACAAGCACATTTGATTAACTACAACTTACTGAACATGCACATAATCAAAAATCCAACTGGCTCATTATGATACAAATATGAAAATCTGCATGTACACTTGTACAAGATAAATAATACATCATTTCACAGACAACAGTACAGTTAAATATATTGGTCAGTGTAAATTAAAGAAAGATATTCAAAATGGCACAATAAAGGATGCATAGTAATCTTAAAGTATATACAACCACACACATCAGCTAAGTTAGAAACCCATCTATCACACACACGTCACTCAACTGTTCAACAGTTGCATTAAACTAATACAAAAATTTACATACGTGCGGGTACGCGCGCGTGCGCACACACACACACACACAAAACTGTGCAATACAATGCTCTCATTAAAAGCCACTGATGAATGTGTGTCAAGTGTTGCTGTTGAGAGATGGGGATTCACTGTTTGAGGCTCATCACAGCAGAAAGCAACAGGTCATACGTGTCACCACACCAATGAGCTCTCCAGGAAATGAGGGCAAGTCTTTAATGAGATGGAGACAGTTTATTATGATTATTTATTATGTAGAACATGACCATCAGGTCAAATTCCACCTGGTTTTGTGCATTTTGTCTAATCCTCCTACATCTGGAGAGGGGAGCGGGGGATGATATAGTGTGGTGAGGTGACAGAAAGCAGGGTTCATGCTAATTTAGGTCATCATAGATACTTGGAATAGGTGGTGCTGTAAATTTGGGCCTCTTCTTTCTGTTGGATAAGCTGAAATTACTCTGAGAACTGCTGCTGACCCCTCCAATCTGACACATACTCCCTCCACCACTGCTGCCTAAACCAAGAGATGATGGCCTTTTCTTTTTCTTGGGCTTCCTAGAGTCCGTGTGGTTGGTGCCTTGGTGGCAGACAGAAAAGATGAGCATGTGACAAATTGTCATTATCTGACCATCAAATCTGTCAAAAAAGGTTTTATAAATGGAGTTGGTGTGGAAAAGCAGTATATTTCATATATCCTTACCGGCTTTAGATGAGGCGAGGTCAGCAGGGGAAATATCTGGGGAGTCTTCCCACTGGAGGCGGCTCATCAGGGCCTGTCCATCTGGAATGTCAAAACTGTCGTTCTCTACCACAGCATTTGTGTCAGGCAGCAACGGCCTACCACCAAAACCAGACAAAATTGCACCAAAATGCATCAGCAGATTCAATTCACACAATAAACTACAGAGAAAGTTGTCCACCTTTTTTTTTTCTCCTGATACCACTGCTCTCTTACGTGGAATGAAGAAAGGAGCCAGCCTTGGTCAACAATGTTGTTAGACATTAGTCATAACAATGCACTGGTCATTAGAGATGGCAGTTAATGGCCCATGAACTTAGAGAATGCACCATTTGAACAAGAATATTCAACATATAGTCTGATAACATTATCTTGTCCATCTCACCAGCAAAAAAAACAAAACAAAACAAAACTCAACCTAATGTACATAAAAAAACAACAAATACAACAGTTCATGCAAGCTTCCACACCACAGGGAACACATGAGTGCACAGGAGTCTGAGATTTCAGCATTACTCTTTTAAGTGCACGTTCCCAGTGCTACCGGTTGTCTCAAACTGCCAACAGGGTAAAAAGAGCAGGAGGAGGGTTGGGGATGGGGGGGGGGGGGGCAAACTCACGCGGACGGCCCCAGGAGGAATACCCTGATGGCCCTCCTCTGTTCGTCCGTGTGCTGGGGGCAACGCTGGGACCTGGTAGGACACAATGGGGCATTACAAATCCCTAAAAGCTGGCCACATCACACCACCCTGCCTTACACCACATAGAGAGGTGAGTGGGGCAGATCGCAAGTGACCAATCTGATTGGGAGCAGAATGAGGCATTAAAGGGTTAGATGTGAAGAGATTAGTCCCAGACTGGCTCCACTTAATCATACACTATATGAGGTCAAAAACATCCCATGGCTCCTGCATAGTCCAAGCGGGGTAAAAATTTAAAAAAAGCTTATATTTGACATGTAAAATATTATTTCCTTCAGACTGACAGAATTTGATACTCTTAATGAGCATAACGGGCCAGTAGTACGTGCAAACTATTTAAACTATAATATATTGGAAAGACAGTCAGAAGTTGTATTGCCTTGCCACTTGTGTACCCATTAGTTAGTCCCAACATGTATGATCATTTTCATAAATACACTGATGAAACTGATCATGTTGAAGATTTTACATAAACATGCAACCACGAGTTTTCAGGCACCATTACACGGTGAGTTAAAGAATAAAGACCAAACCAGGTTTTATGACAAAACTTCAGAGGGGCCAAACCAAAAGCCTTGCTGAGATTAACCTTAAAAAGGCCCATTCCAGTGAAAAACAGGATTTTTGAACTATCTGTGTACTTTGTGGAGATTGGGTGTATTAGTGTGATTAAAAATAAAATGTTGGTGTTTCAAATATGTTTTTAAACGTTGTACAGTCAAAATTTGCGGCAAGCAGAAACAGACCAATGTTATATTTGAAATGAGTAAAATTCATTTTGTCTTTTACATCATGCCTTTTGATATAAATCGGTTTAATTTCTTGTGCCATTTCTCATAATTCAGTCCAAATAGCGCCTTTCTATTCTCTGAGACTGCCTGTCATTTGCACATCTCTAGTGTACTAGTAGCAGGTTGTCAGCAATTTGCCAGCGCTACCTAATTTGTTAACAGTGCAACCTGCTTGGAAAACACTGACATTCATCGTTGTGCAACACTTGAGCTTGAGTGTAAATAGCAAGTCAAAACTAAACTGTGGAAAATGTACAACATGCGAGTATCTTTCATTGGAATATAGTGTGGACTAATCCGTTTTAACCAGATCTCTTTGCAGTGCTGCCTTTTAGTAGCATTGTATTGCTTTGCCCCCCCCCCCCCAATACTGCACACTATTGGCCAAGCATGTAAAGCTGACACACAAACTCTAATGATAATGGCCCAAGACTTATTGGTAGTGACACAAGTTTGAATCATGCAAGGCCCAGCCTACCTTTATTAATGGAACAAGTATAATCACAGAGTCGCTGTGAGAAAATAGACAAGCCCTGCAATTCTTGAGAGCACAGCTGTATGCAGTTAAATCACTGGTGCATAAAATCTATCTATCCAGGAGAAACATCTGCAAAAGTGTCTTTATACATGCTCAATAATCCAGGTAAGAAAATCACAGCAAGTTGAATCAGTTCATCTTGCAATCTGGCCATCTACGTGAAGATGGAACGACCATCCCTGAACCAAGGGGAGGACTAAGAGTACATCTGTCACCATCTTACAATGCTGTGATGTCAACTATTCCCCACCCCTCTGTGAATAGTACACATGGCCAGTGAAACTCTAGTTAATGGTCACGGTAATTTGCATATGTTGATCATTGGTTTGGGTCATTATGTCACTGTATTGTTTATAAGGGTGGGATACCTGCAGTCAGTTGAGACTGAAGAGGTCACTTAGATGAGTGATGAAACGTTTCTCTCAATAAACAATGTGTCCAGATGAACTGACTCATTCAACTTTCTATGATCATCTGCAAAAGGGTCTCTTATTGGTTCACCGCACATTCAAATTCTTTTGCAAGTTATTTTTGAGTGAAATTGAAGTCACTGGAATGGGTTTTAAAAACGGCTTAATGAATAAAAACAATAAGCTCAGCAAGGCCATGGCTTAGCACAGCCATCTCACACATTAGAAAGAGCAGTGATTGCACAGTTTACTGGTTTTCCATACACTAGATCTTGGAAAAAGCGGAAAGGTTTCAAACACTGCTAGGTTTCTCTGCGTTAACGGGCATTAGAATCGTTACCTAGTGCACATCTTCTTGGTGTGTTCTGAAATCACCCCACATTGCTGTGGAGACAATCATTCATTCAATTAGTGATAAACGCTTGCCATGTATCCAACCACAGGGAAAGAACAGGTTACTCCTTGGCATGGCAAACATATTTTTAGGATTTTGGGTGCATGCTCACCGTTGTCAAAAGAGACCTCAGTTCATCAGAGCCTAATGTTTCGTAGTTGATGCCAGTGTTGTAGCTGTACTGTAACGAAGGACACAGAAAAAGGAAATATCAGAACGCCTGCATGCATTTAAAGAAAAAGGTGGCTGAAGAACTGTCACTTTTTAAACAACAATACGAAGGGGGGAGGGACTTTTTTTTTTTTACCTTAAAGGGCTCTGCACTGACACTGCTGCTCAGCTCCCCTGCAGAGCAAGCAGAGGACTGCAAGTCACTTTCATTCATACAGCCACAGACCATCCAAAGCATTAGTGATAAATGTATGTTAATAAATGTCTGCAAATACCACGGCAGAGAATGAGACCAATATTTGTCACTTGTGGGGGAATCAAAAAACAAAACAAAAAAAAACAAAACACCATAGAGATAGATATAAGGAACACTGGTAAATGGGGTAATTAAGGTTGTTTTATTAGGGTGCCAACTTCATCGCTATGATTAAAGAATTTCTCAATCAGTTTAAATGAATACTTTGATATTTTGGATTTTACTTGTCTTCACTGGACATCTTATTTGGATAAAGCTGCATCAAGCAATGTTTTTGATATCAACGGTGAATTAAATGACTTCCTGTAATGTGAAAGAATTAACACCGCAAGTATTCAGTTTTCCTTAATCAGAGACAGACTTCGTCTTCACTTTCAGCTCAGTGTTGACTTAATCCGGCCCAAAGAGCTTTACGATCACGTCCTTTGTGACCATTCAGACAAAATGTACTTTTATACACCAATTAGGGAACATCCCAGAACCTGGACCTTGAATCAAATAGTTCAGTAGACCCTGATTGACTGCACTTTATTTTAACCTGGAATTTTGATCCTATTAGGCAAGCTGTTCGTTCAGCTTTGCACCTTGCCAATGATCCTAAAGAAAATTAGCAAGAAACCCTTTCAGCATTTCTCCAGTTTTATGGAGCTTGTATATCGTCTCAAGGCTGAAGTTGTGTTGCTATTTTTGCCCTCGTTTATTCAAACTTTACATTTGCAATTTTTGCTTGATTAGTTTAGGCTCCAGCATCCCGCGACCCCGATTGGGATAACCAGCTTGGATAATGGATGGATGGATAGTTTCCAATGTTGCTTGTAACCTATAATCTATATTTTGTGGTTGGTATTATTGAACAGGCGTGCAGGAGCTGAGCAGCATCATGGGGTGTGGGCTGCAGCCCTGCACGCTGATGACACACCACAGTATCTGACCGCTCGCCTCCACCTGCCACTCAAACCACAATAAACCACGATAGTTGATTTATACCTTGTCTGTTTTTCGCATGGCTTGTGGGCCTGTATGTTCACTGACTGTAGTGGGGGAATGTAATGTGCAATGCATCTTAGAATGCTTCATTTATTTATTTATTATTCTATTCTTTTAACTTATATGAATTTTTGCCCTTCACCTGTTCCTTGTGTGAGTCTGCATGCAGGGCCACATGAGGGTGGCAGTGTGCATCTCTTGCCCATGTACTGGTCTGTCTGTTGTCTCTGACATGGTGATGCATGACACTTGTCTGTGAGTTTGTGTATGTCTGGGTAGACTGCAAGAACTGAACTGCCCTTCTGGGATAAATAAAGTTGTCTGAATCTGAATCAAACTCACATAGACAGCACCTCATCCACACACCATCATATAACTATATCAAAACTGCTACATAGAGTTTTAGAAGATAATTTTCACTACATAACACTACTGGTGAAATTATTAGTCAATTAATTGATTGAAAGAAAATTAATCGATTACAATTAATAAGTTGAGTCATTCATCAAGTAAAAATACCAAACATTTGATGGTTGCAGTTTCATAAATGCTAAGATTTACTTGCCTTCCTCTGATTTACATCATTATGAACTGAATACCTGAGGGTTTTTTTGGCTGTTGGTTAGACCAAGTAAAACAGTTTTAAGACATCAGCTGGACTCTGGAAACTTAACATGGGCACTCATCAATATTTTTGACTTTTAACAGACTAAATGAGTATTCAAGAAAATAGTCGACCAATTAATTGATTGTGAAAATAACTGTTAGCTGCGGCCCTATATAACACAGTGAAACTTACAAATAGCTGATATCATATCAGAGGATCTATAACGGAGTTGACATGAAAACTAATATTAACCTATTACCATTAGACAGAACTGACAAATGTAATGCCAAGTGTCATACATAAATTGGTAAAATTTAAAACTATGAATATCAGTTTGTGTTGTAAATCCTTTAATGTATCATTAGATTTGTAGGAGACACTCAGGGTATCAACAAAGGTGCATGCCATGTACTTAAAACAAGGAATAACTTAGATGACCTTTGCCCCACCACATGTGCTTTAAGTTTTCCTAACACTGCATGACATTAACAACCATGAGAGTTTCTTTACATAATGTGCATTAAGAATACGGCTTACCATTTTTGTGCTTTAAAGATTTGGCTCTTCTAGGCGAATTTGAACTCTACATAAAAAACAAAAAAAACAACAACAAAATTTAGATTGGGTTCATCGCCACAGTTAAGTCAATTTTATTTGTATAGCCCAATATCACAAATTACGAAATAAAATGCTTGTGTCAGAAAAGGCAAACTTTTCATTCTACCCATATCAGAGACTGAGAGGGCATAACGAATATTAATTTGACAATGAGAAAGACAAAATGAACTTTTTCCTAACTTTCCTTGGTAGTGTAAGCAAACAAAAAGCAAACATAAAATTTACATAGCAACACAACTCACCTATAAAACACGTTCAAAGAATGTAAAAATACCTTGTCTGACTTTCTCTTCTTTGCTGTAACAGAAATATAAAGACTGTAAGAGAGGTGTTTGTGAACAAGTTTACATTAACAGCAGAGACTCCAGTTTACTAATTTTCTGCTCACCTTTTTTTTCGGCCCCATATGACCAATCATTGTCATTGAGGTCATCATTGTCCTCCTGATCACTTTCCGATTTGTTCATGTTGTTATTGCTAGCTAATCTGTTTAGCAGATGGAAATAAAGGACTCAGTAATATGCACACCCACATCTTATGATAATATGAATATGATCAGTTCTGAGTGAGCTTTACTGACTGACCTGCGGTTGGCAATACGACTGCTGTTACGTCCCATACCCAAGCACTTCTCCAAGTGCGGTGCAAAGCGGGAGGCTGCAATAAATCTTTTGCAGTTGGGACATTCGCACTCCTTGTTCTTCCACTGATTGTAAACTTGGCCAAATATGTCCACTCCTGGTTGGTCCACTATTTCTATGACATGGGTGAAAGCAGGTGAGCAAACAGACTTGACAAATGACGGGCAGGCGAAACGGGAAGCCAGGGTACCAACCAAATTCCTTCATGCTCTCTTGGTCCGTCTCATCTAAGAAGAAGTAACCCTGTTTGACAGCACGATGCACTTCAAAGCACAGACCCAGGCAGGCGTCTTCCACCAGGTCTGAGTAGATGTCGTGGACCAAGGCCTACAACGTGGAGGAAACGTTGAAGAGAACATCAAGCAGGGATGGGCAACATGATCCAGAAAGGGCCGGTGTGGATGCAGGTCTTTGTTCCAACCAAGCAGTTACACACCTGAGTCTACAAATCAAGGTCCTCAGCAAAGACTATTGGTTGACTAATAGAATCAGGCGTGTAACTGCTTAGTTGGAACGAAGACCTGCATCCACACCGGCCCTTTCTGGATCATGTTGCCCATCCCTGAGAGGAAACATATACCACAAATAAACGTATCAAAATGAAGATTCTTAATAAATACTGTGTGAAAGTGCCTTTCTTCTCACTCACCTCTAGCTTGGTTTTGTCCGGGCCTGACAGGGACATATCCTCCATTTTCATTTGAAAATCGAAATTGGAATTCTTGGTAGCAAAGCAATGAGATTTTGGCCTTTGGGATTTTAAATATGGAAACAGGGAAAAAAACAAGTAGTGAGACAATCATAGAAAACATTTGCACATATTTGTCACTGAGGCTCACCAGTATCAGAGCGATACATCCTAAAATACTTACTTTAAAAACAGCTATGAACACTTGACGCGCATCTTTCTTCATTCTGTGGGCAGGAGGGGAAATGTTCACTCTCCGGTTGTGATGCATGAACGACGGAAGTGGTTCGTGTCTTACCGAGCAGCAGGTTTCGGCCCCGTCACCCTGCTGGACGCCGTGTACCAGTCACGGTACAGCGGGTCAGACTGTGGCCCGGGTACCGACCGCTGAACCAGAGGTCATGGGCGTATGATCAAACATGGAGCCCAACGGCACGATTCACATGAAATGACTTGGAAACTAATCACATGACGTGGGTGACTAAGGCGAAACGTCGAACAAGCCATACGCCATCTCTTGGCGGTTGACTACTCGGTTCCTTCACTACTAGCGGTAGATGGGTTGGATTACGTTGCTACCGCGCCACAAAGTTGCCGGTTTTAGCTAACTATTAGTGTAGTTTTTCCGTTAACACAACGCTTGAGTTTGCGTTTTGATCGACGTTAGTTAGCTTGCTAGCCAGCGTCTGTTTGTACCAGTCTGAAGACATCAGAGGTGGCATTTGCTGTTTGGACACAACCCGGTGCGATCTTGTACAATTTCGTTCTTTCAAAAACTGTTACCTCCATCCTGCTACCGCAAACTTACCCGACAGAAGCAGCAGCTGGGAGGAGGGCGTCATCAGCCTGTCAGCCCGGGTATTAACCCTCACCACGGCTCACAGCCACCACACACAGGCCGGCCACATCCATTTTAAAACGTCTTAAAAACAGGCTGGTTTAAACGGATCTGGATTACAGGTGGAGGGAAGGAAACGCGCTAGACTGGCTTGACACACCAGGCCAGATTCACGCGCAGCTCAGACATCAATAAATGAACCAAGGAGTCATCGCTGAATGCTCTCAGCGATCGATTTGCGGAACCAACGTGTCACGCAGAAAGAAAACATTCCCTCAGTTGCCAAGTTGCAACAAAACATCACAGAGCACTGCTACTTGTTAAAAGATCATCATTTATTTGCCCGAATACTCAAAATGCAAGGACATAACACCCTCAGCTATAGAAAACATCAATTTTGACAAGTGAACAGCAGTACAAACTTGTAAAGCTTTGCTTTCTTACACATTTCTACAAAGAAACCAACATAGGGGTGACTACTAAACCAGGTAAATGAGAAATTCTCCCCTGCAACAAAAGCGCTCACTGGCCTTAAAAGTCATCACGGTTCGCCAAATAAAAGTACTAACAAAACAACCACTCAATACAAAAAAAAAAGAAAAAAAGCAATATTTACAAAAAAGTACCCAAATTTCCTTGACAGCTCAGCCCCCTAATCCCTTTTACCAACTTTCATGGCCAGCCAATGTTGCAAATCACTTTCCATATTACCTCCCCAAATTATAAATAATCCACGCTGGTTTTGTTTCAATCAACGCTGAGATTTATAAAGGTCAGTCAGCCTTTGATGAGAATGGTAGTTGCCTTTCAACACAAAAATGACAGGCAAAAGACAGTGCTAAGCAGATTTATCACTGAGGAACTTTGAGGGGAAAAAAGTGTGTGTGTGTGAGTGTGTGTGAGTGTGTGAGTGTGTATGTGTATATCTACATTCATGGTATTGGTGTGACGTCCCCATGCAAGCAAATACAGACCCACTGCAGTCCCATTGGGGTATGCACACAACAGATCAACAGTATTAAAGCAAAGCAATACACTGACACACACACACACACACACACACACACACACACACACACACACACACACACACACACACACACACGCAATCGCTCACATGGGGATAGATTTAATTAAGCACACACCTTTTTGGAATAAGCGTCAGACTAAAATCCACCTCGCTTACTGTCAGATCCATTAAATTTCAAAAACAAACGAGAAAATGAGCGACTTTGAGGTCAAAATCCATGTATGATCCAAATGCATCCAAACAAAAAGGTATATCGTGTAGGACAAAAAAACAAACGAAAAAAAAGAAAAACGGACCGTTGTCAAGTTAACTAATTTAAATGTAATGCAGCTGTCCACATTTTACTTGCGTTCTTTTAAAAATCCTTTTGGAAAGAGGTCAAAAATTCAGGGAAGCAAAAATAGAATTGCTCTTAATATGGAAAATAAGAACTGTTTTGACAAACTGCTCTCATTCTACAATAAACATCGATTATTGGAACTACTAGGACAAGCCAACAAGGACAAATCATCCAAATTACTTAAATAATTAAAAAAGACCTTAAAAAAAGTCAACTCATTTGACATTTGAATCCTGTCAAAGACAGATGAAAGGCAGCACGCCTGCCTTGAAGTGAAAAATGTGGGCAAATACTTAAGTTCTCAGGTTTTCCAGCAACAAAGACATTCATAATGGCTTGATTTTTCCTGAAAAAAAAACACCTTTTAAGAAATGATATATACAAATGATAACATCTAAACAAGTACTTGACAAAAAGAGATAACATTGTGGAAATTAAGATTTAAAGGAAACATTCTGGAGAGTGCAATATTTTTGTACCCCGCAACCCCCCAACCCCAAAGTGATCCACCATACTAATATGTTCTTTGGCTCTATAAAGCCTGTTCACAGCTCCACTACTTCAACTGTGGATCTGTCTTTAGCCTAGTTTTTTCTTTCTTTTTTTTTTTTTTTTTTAATAAATATATCAGTGGAGGGAAATTTTTCGTCCTGGACAGTAGAATCCTAACTCCCAACAACTGACCTGTAACACAGGATTGAAGCTAAAATGTAGAAATGCTCATGACATTGTCAAGCCAGTGGCATGTCTCTTTGGGCGCTCCATCAATGCCCAGAAATATGAGATGGCAATCATAGGCAGGGCCTGAAACAATATTTGGACACATGGAAAGGGTCTCCCCATGAACAGATCACTATTACAGCACCAGAGAGTAGGTGAGTGCGAAATGGACGAGGCAATTCAAGGGCTTCCTCTGGTGGTGGGAGGAGAGCAGGGTTGGCACAGTGGCAGAGTTCCAGCGTTCCCTGGACTCCTGGCTCAACTCAGCGCTGCTCAGTCTCTCTCAGGACCCCATAGGCCCATTTCAGTCTGAGTCAGTGTCCGAGGTCTCTGCTGAACTCGACTCACTGCTGCTATCCTCAGACTTGTTCTCCTTATCCTCCGCCTCATCTTCATCATTGTCATCTTCATCATCATCCTCATCCTGTATTCGGATAACCCCCCGCCCCAAAAAAAGTATTCAATATTCAACATTCATTTCATACTCTTAATTCCTACTGCTGACAGAGTTCAACATCACTCACGTCATCCTCATCATCCTCGTCCTCTTCCTCCTCCTCACTGGATGAGTCTGCCTCAGAGGATGCCTTCTCCTGCTCATCCTCATCTTCCTCATCCTCGTCATCTTCTTCCTCAGATTCCTAAAGAAAGGAAGATTTTCAAGTATGACTAATACAAAGTCTTGAGTTTTTTTGCGAATAAAGTTTGACTGTCAGCCTAATGACTCCAAACAAAGGAACAAGATGGAGCTAAAACTTACCGACTTCTTGGACTTGGCCTTTGATTTGGCATTGGGGCCCCCTGGTTTTGCTGTACTCTTTCTTTTCTGAGATTTCAAAGAAGTCATGTGAATGTGATGATTATTATCATTATTATTAATTTGACAAAGAGATAGAAGTCATTTATATGAACAGATAATATCACTTCAAAATGTTACTGACAGCAGGCCTGCTAAACAATTACAGCATGAAATGACTGACTTACTTGTGAGTTATACTCTTTGTACGTATTTCTCTCTTGAGACGACAGGCTCTGAGGAAAAACAGCAAATTAGATTAGATCATATTTTGTACAACACAAATAAAGGCTGTTTTAGCACTTTCACTGTGATATGTTAGTCTACATTTCAAACAGCTGACACCTTGCTTGTGTTAAATCAAGGACATTAGGAAAAGATTGTGCCTGGATTCTGTTGTTGCAGTCAGCCTTTATAGGATGCTAAACAGACCAGTTTTATGTAGTTAAAGAAACACTGAGGTGTCATACTAAGTGGGCAGATGGGGAAATTATTGGTAGAAAATCTTCAAGTCAGCCAAATGCCAGAAACACTTGTGAAGGCAATTTGCCTGCCATATAATCATACATGATGTTGGCTTACTTTTAATCTTTGACCACGTATAACTTATACCATGTGTAACTTAAGTGTATATTGTCTAGGTAAATGCTTAAAGTCCATGTGTAACAGAACAAAGGTAGTGCTATAAAGTGTCTTCTCCATGTGAACAAATAAAGGCCTATTGTTGACTGATGGTTGATAGCAGAGGAAATGTGTGAGAAACTCACTGAGTCTAGCAAGTCTGTACACAGTAATTGGAGAAATGGCCTTGGTGGGATGAGAGCTGGAAGACATGAGATAAGGAGGGGGAGAACAGACAACTGACCTATAAGAGAGACTGTACTGTGTACTGATCAGTGCCAGCACCCTGTACTTGAGCATCTAGGCTTGTGTGTCTGTTCATGAACATATTAAAAAGTGTGACAATACTGTAAGAGATTTTTATCTCGCTCCTCATTTAATGTCAGAGTGGAATTAAATAATTGCCATGACAATTTGGGGGCTCGCCCAGGAAGCCTAATTCATATTCTGCTTTGCCTCACTCTCTGCATGGATTAATCTGGCCGGCTTGTCTGGTGATAGGGTTGAAAAATCACCTAAGACCCAGGAAGTGTACCTCCCCTGAGGACAGCTCGTAACCGCCTCCAGGGGTGAGAAGAGACCGTCTGAGATTGTGGGGAAAGGAATTGTGTGATATGGCTTTTTATTTTAATGAGGATACAGTATTGAAGACCATGTGAAGACGTCTGAAGGTAATGACATTCACTTAGGGCCGACGACCCACTGGCAAAGGAAATAATGAACAATGTCAATTGAATGGTCATGACTGGAAATGTCTGGGTATCAGTGACTGCAGGATAGCAGAATGGGGAATAAACAAAGCGAACTTATAACTGACAAGTCTTGCCTGACAGCTTGTGTGAAAATTATGTGTTAAAGACATGGTGATGACTCCTGTAAACAGCTTTCAATGTGGGAAAAGAAATTTGGATTTCCTCAAACTGGTAGTTTTACCGTACAACAGCTACAAAAACTGCAGTATAAGGTGGGAAAAAAATGAAAGAGAAAAAAGGTAAAGGTAAAATAGATCTGAAAGCATTCATGATGTGGAAAGACGAGGCAGAGAAAAGAAACAGGCAAAATAATAGTGAGAAGAGATACGGGGGGGGGGGGGCAATTAAAAACTGTCCTCAGCTTTCACAGAAAGATCTGGACCTCCTCCCCATCTCAGCCACTCATCAGAGACCCGCAGATCAGCAGCAACCTGCTGCAGACCGACATCAGCTCGTCCGTCTATATCAAGAGGCCCAAGAACAGCTGGCTGCAGCAGCAGAGCCCGTCATGCGGAGACCAGCAACCACCCCGCTCCCACACCAGGCGGGCACAGCCGAGGATGAAACTGAAATGGGGCAGAGTGCAAGGAGGCTAGCCAGAAGAGGATGACCATTATAACTGGGCAGACAACACTGATTATCAGCACCATGTGGAAGGACACTGTGGCAGAATGAAAGTTAATTTCCCAGACACCATGAGATGGGAGACAATAAAATATTGCAAAAAGCAGCCTGGAGAAACTGTACTGACTTTTTAATCAGATTGACCAAAGTTTTCAGAGAAAATAGTGTTCTAGCACTAGCACCACAAGCACCACTGAATGAACAAAATGACTCCCCGTATGATCAGCAACTCCAAAACTGATCCCTGGATGGCATGAATGAAGAAATTAGGTACACAAACACTGTGTGGGCTGGACAGAGGACATTTGATGACTGTTCTGAGCATGCCATCCATGTTGAAAACAATATGAAACTCTCAGAGACAAAAGCACAACGAGCCAAAGCTCGGTTGACTGATAAGCTTCAAATGGTGCAGCTGGCACAGCTCCAGACTCAACTAGGTGAAGAAGAAGCAGAGGGCTAGTGACCCCCCTCGGAGCAGAGGTCGAGCTCTGAGTAGAACACCTTGCAATGCAAGCCCTCAAGACGAAGACATTTGGAACTGTGGGGCCCCTGACCATTGGGCAACAGACTGTAGCGAACCAAGAAAGAGTTATCCACTGGATGTGTATGCGGTGTGTCACTGAAGATCAAGCATTACTGGCAGCGGGGACGGGAGCGATACCGGAGTCTGGGACCCCCGATATCTCATCTTGCACGTGCGCGCGCGTGCAAACACACCGGTCAAGACGCATTCAACATGACAAAAATATGTAGATTTGATGTTTTACCCAAAATGATTTTAAAAGTAACAGGGAAAAACAATGTTTCTACTTGACGCAGCAGATAAATTTCAGTAATAAAACAAAATGAGTTTCAAAATCCCTCAAAAATTAAGTGGTAGATATATTAACCCTGTAGGAGCATCAGACGTTGCCTCCGCTAAATGTTGTGCATATATTACTAGCAATGTGAGGAAATATCTGAATTGAAACATGATATTGAAAAGGAAAAAAAGAAAGCCACTTTATTCGACATTGTATTCTTACAATGAATGTGTTCTCTGCATTTAACACATCCTATTATATAGGAGCAGTGGGCAGCTGCGGTGCCCGGAGACCAACTCCAATTCTTCTTGCCATGCCTTGGTCAGGGGCACAGACAGGAGTACTAACCCTAACTTGCAGGTCTTTTAGGTCTGAACTGGTCTGGTGTGACGTGTGCCAAAAACGCACGCAACACAAAGCTTCTCCCAGGCAAGTCAACCCCACCTTCCTGTGGTTCAGACTGTTATCACTAACGGGGCTCTGGCTATGGGCGAATTGCCGGCACCCTAGAAAGTAACCGGCCCCCTGCTGCCATGTGGGATAGTCTATTTAGCCAAAGGCTAAGGGTGGGGCAAGCCCTGACAGAAAACCTCTGGAGGAGTAACCCCACACAGACCAATTACTATGGCCCACTTGTACGTGGACATGTCCTGGTAATTGAGTCAAGGTTACCCCAGTTATGGGTTAAATAACAAAACAAACTACTGCCTTGTAGATGGCCTGGGAGGAGTAAAGGCTATGGGACCAACCCAGACCAAAATTGGGTTCCAAAGGAGTTTTGACCTCGGTCTACTATCAGAAATGACAAGCATGATTTTTGCTCGACTGCGGTCGAAGGAGGCTGATGATGAAGCATGCCTTTTTGATGGTGGGAGGAAACTGGAGCATCCGGAGCAAACCCACACAGACATGTGGAGAACATGCAAACTCCACACAGAAAGGACCTGGGACGGCCTGGGATTCGAACCCAGGATCTTCTTGCTGTGAGGCAATAGTGCTAACCACTGGGCCACTGTGCCGCCCCAAAAATTGAACAAGGGGCACAAAATTTGCATACCGTTCATGGGTAGGATCCCTTTTCAGAAGTGTTTGACCCTTTGGCATCTGTGGGTGCGTCATTAATTCATACCGCGATTGTGGGCATTATCTTGTTTTTCGTTATTGTTTTTATTATTACTTGCATGATTGAGCTGATCCATAAACATTGTATTAAGACTGTACGTAATGCTGTAAAAGTCAGACATTCTCGAGATCCCTGGGTTCCACCATACACTATTAATGATAAGAACTGTGTTCCGCGACTGCAACAGGGATGAGGACTTCACAGATGTGTAAGCAGAGTTCACGTGCTAGTAACCTCTGACCCCCCTTACTGTCGTGGGACCAGCCTTTGGATGAGCCATAATAATGCTCACATTAGGTGAAGAGAACATGAGAAGAGTCCTACTACTGTTGTTGTATTTTGTTATTGATATCAGCATGTGTACTTCTTTGTGATTTAGGGTTATGTTCTGAGTTATAATCATATCGGCCATTTATTGTTTCATCATTTTAATCACTGATTACATTTACTCAGATGTTGTGTTTCTAGATGAATTTTGAGCATTCACATAGGTTTTCCGGAATGTGCCCGCTCAGATAGTGTAGAGAACTTCTCTGGAGTCTTTTCCTCATTTCTAGTTCAAAAGTGGGGTCAGATGTTTGGCTTGAGAGGACATGGGATGATTGTGGCTTCTGTTTGACTGGTGAGTCTATATGGAGTGTGCTGATGTAAGTCTGATGCATTTCATTTGACTTACAACTGACAGGCAGGCCTCACAGTTATTTTGTGTGAGGTATTGTCTTTATGCATGCTCAATAATCCAGGTAAGAAAATCAAAGAAAGTTGAATCACTTCATCTGGATACAGCATTTACGAACAGACACATTTCATCACCCATCTAAGTGACCTTGTCTGTCTAAATTGACTGCAGGAATCCCCGCCCTTATAAAAAATACAATTGCATAACAACCGAAACCAGCAACTGCATATGCAAATATGGGTGTGACCATTAAAACAAACAACAACAAAAAAACACCGCATACACAGGGAGAACATGTAAACTCCACACAGAGGACAACCTGCGATGACCCCTCCCCCCCCCCCAAGGTTGGGGTTCAAACCCAGGACCTTCATGCTGTGAGGCGACAGCGCTAACCACTGGGCCACCCTGCTGCCAAGGGATCCCAAAGTACTCATAATAATAATTTAATATTGTAACTCATAATAATGAAGAGGGAACGACCACCCCTGAACGGGGGGGGGGGGGTAAGAGTACATCTGTCACCATCTTGTAATGATGTGATTGCAAACATTCCCCAATACTCTGTGAATAGCACACATGGCCATTTAAACTCTAGTTAATGGTCACGCCGATATTTGCATATGAAACTGATTGTTGGTTTCGGTCACTATGCAACTGTATTGTTTATAAGGGTGTGATACCTGCAGTCAGTTGAGACTGAAGAGGTCACTTAGATATTAGTGATGAAACGCATCTCTCAATAAACGTTGCACCCAGATGAACTGATTCAACTTTTTTTTGGTCAATGTGAGGTAAGATGTTACCTAGGCTGTATATCCATTGTCATGTTTTATTTGGGAGATTTTGTTGTTGATTAAAAGTAATCAAAAGAGTGATTGTGAAGGCAATTTGTCTGCCATACATAATCATATGTTTGCTTAGATGCCTAAAGTTTATATGTAACAGAACAAATGTAGTGTTATAAAGTGTTTCCTCCACGTGAACAAATAAAGGCCTATTGTTAACTGTTGGTTGAAAGCAGACGAATGTGTGAGAAACTCACTGAGTCTAGCAAAGTCTGCAATTGGAGAAACAGACTTGGTGGGATGTGAGCTGGAAAACATGATAAGGAGAAGAACATACAACTGCCCTAGAAGAGAGACTGTACTGTACTGACTGGGGCGCACTCAAGTATCTAGGCTTTTTGCATCTGTTCATGAGCATATTAAAGTGTGACAATACTTTAACAGATTTTTGTCTTGCTCCTCATTTAATGTCAGAGTGGAATTAAATAATTGCCACGACACTCTTATCATAAAAGGATAAGCATTTGAGCACACCCAGTGTCAGTGGTGGTAACAATTGTAGCTGGGTAAGGGCACATCACACATGTGCGAAATTAAGTTTGGCAAATTTTCACCTCCCGTTCATTTCCATTTTATCCGAGCGAAGGGGCAAAAAAAAAAAACATTCACTTCCGGTAGCCAAGCAAATTCGTTGAAATTGCCAGTCAAAGTTCACCAAAGTTGAACTCCACGCAACGCGAAAATGTGAATTTGCTTTGCAACCGGAAGCGCATGTTTTATTCGCCCCTTCGCTTGCATAGAAATGGAAATGAACAGGAGGCAAATATTTGCCATGGCCCAATAAGATGATGCCCAACTTGTTGTTTCATATAATCAGCTCAACTGTGGACGGTATGAAAATGCACTTGGTGTCTTAAGAATTCATACTAATCTTCTTGAACACATAAAAGTGAATTCTAACCGCCAGCCACTGTTCCAGCAGTACTTTGTACTGCCTCTGCTTCTCCTCTGCTATCTTCTTGTAGCGATCCTTTTCCTTCAGCGGCAACCTCTGCCAGCGACCCCCAATCTCAGTCATGCGCTCTTTCATAGGGAGGTGGTTCAGCTCTCCATTAGACAGCATCTCCTGAGAGAACTTTTGATATCCATTTCTAGAGGATCAAAAACAACCAACACAGAAACTTAAAGCGTCTACTGAGTGATGGGCAATGGAAAAATAAACTTGTGCAATATGTCAAACTTACGATGGCGGTTTCTTGGGTTCACCCTCAAACTTCATCTTCTTCCCTGAGGCAATGGCAGTTGCAGGTGACCGCATTTCACACAGCTCTCTCTGTTGGAAGATGATGAATAAACTATCAACTCTCATTGGCCTTCTGAGGTAGCAATGTAGCAGACCTCCACTGGAAGCAGCCCAAGTGAACCCTTTTTTACCTCATATCTTTTCTGGTCCTCTGCTGCCTTCTTGATCCACATGATCTTCTCCTTTTTCTCCATGGTGTTCCAGGTTCCCTCCATTGCTTTTTGTGCCTTTGGACGGTCGTTCTGAAGAGCAGCGGTTCATTTTATGTGCTGGCACTTAAATGAACTATGATCATTAATGGAGCTAGTGGTCCAAGACATGCGGTCCAAGACTTACTGACACTTTATGTCAGAACGTTACATCAATTACACTACAACTACCTACATTTTTGTAGTGCTCAGCCTACAAACAAAACAGTTATTTTTAGGCTAGAAGCCATGTGAATACCTTAAATCTGGCCAGGTAGTCTCCAATGACGCTCTGCTGCCAGATGTCCTGTGCAGTCTTGGGTGGGTCTGGCAGACGACGGTCCTCTTCCTCTTTTTTCGCTGACTCTGCTTTGAGAACCATTTCAAGGCGCTTATATTTCTCCTGAAAACAATCAAACAGAAAAATAAAATGTGTTTTTTTTTTTTTGGTCTCAGGTTACCAAGACATGTAAAGGAAGCATGTAAAGTTGCATTATGTGGAAGTTTAAATTAAATTAATCATGAGGCAAATAATACATCATTAACTAACAAACTTTGTTGACTGCTGTTCTCTATTGCTTGACTTGCTCCCTCTCATTCCACTGTAAAATGTTGTTAGTTGTTGTACCTTCTTTTTATCCGGCAGTTCATTCCACATGCGTGCCAGCAGTCTTGTGAGCTCACTGTCAGCCAGGTCGGGCCGCTCCTGCTGCAGTTTGGGGCGCTTTTCCTCAGAGAAGATGAACATGGCTGAAATGGGCCTTTTGGGCTTCTCTGGGCTGACCTATGGGTTACGGGTTAGTGAAAGACCACGGAGGGATATTATAATCTCATACTAATGGAGAAAATATAACAGATACAGAGTTCATTGTTCTCAACAATTGAGCAAACAGATTGGCTGTGAAGAGAAAAGGATCTTAGCCTGATGCACTACATTGCACTGAGTGCACTGATGACGGCAATGCTGCGACCTTTTTAAAAATTTAACAGTGGTTAAAGTGATACGTGGAAAGTATATACTACAACAATTGTACTTAAGTATCTATAACTACATTAACTGAACTAATACATTGGGAATTCTTCAACAGGATGTGACTGTGATGAAGAATTGAATGCCTGCTCCATGACTGCTGACTTGTTGGGTCTTACTTTTGCTTTGGAGCTCTTTTTTTTGGTGGCAGGACTGCTGGCCCCACTGCTCTTCTTAAATCCTATCATCTTCTGCTCTGCCAAAACCCGCTGCTGTTCTTTCTCTGACAAACTCTGCAAAAGTACACACAGCATACAGTTGATTTCATATTGACCATACATCATTACATTTACCTTTCTGCCATTTACTTGACTTTACTTTCATCTTTTAATTATGCTGTGTTTAAACATCTTGAAAAGCACCATGTAAATAAAATTACAACAGGAAGGAATTTGTTTAGTGAAAAAGGAGGGAGGGAATAATTCAGTGCCATTGGGTAATGTATAATCAAGTAATCTGCATAAAGGATCAGAAAGATCTGTTAGTTAAGAGAATAAGGGGCTCAACACCTCAAATTGGTAAGTTTACTTCGATGTGTATCTTTTTTACAGAAAGAAATTGGGATAACTTACACAGAGAAATCTGTTCATCTCAATTTCATATTCTTTCTTTCTCTGGGAAAAAAAAACACGTGGAGTTATTAAGACTTACTTGAACCTTGAGCAAATTATTTTATTCTATGCCTTTGTACTGACCTGTTCACAGCGTTTCTGGTAGGTATCTTTTTCATTCTGTTTTAGTAGCTTCCATCGTTGGCTGCACATGACCATGCGTTCTGTGCTGGGTACGTCCTTCATGCTTGACATCAACTCCGCACAAAACATAGAATAACCATTTCTGAAAGCAAGCCCATGCACCCAGAGACACACACATGCAAACAATGTGGTCATGTAACTCATCACTGGGGTTTAGCGAAGAACTCTGCCTAGATTTGTGTAAGTTTCATGGTAGAGGTGACTTACGGAGGTGGCTTATCAGGCCGGCCATCAGACTTATCCTTCAGTTGCCGCTCAGCCTTGGTCAGGGTAGATTTGACAATGTCCTCCAGGGTCATGTTAAGGTCTGGGTGCTGCTGGATATATTCTCGCATTGTCTCCTATGATACAACACAATCAATATTAACAAAAAAGAAAGGTCCCCTACTGACATTGCTGTGTTATTCCAATGAAAATGTTTTCCATAAAATTCAACAGTCATTTAAAACATGTAGCAGTCTCACCTCATATTGTTTCTGTTGCTCCAGAGACTTTGCAATCCATTTGAGCCTCTTCTTGTCAGACAACTGTGTCCACTGCTTCCCAAGACTTTCTTTAATGTCTTTAGTGGTAGCCTAGTGTCACACAGAGAAAAAGCATTGGTGGCTTTATACAATTCAGCACAGGGGTACATGTGCTGCTTATGCTGTGATGTACCAGCCGACTCACATCTGGGTGTACTTTGAGGAAAGCCTTCTTTTCATGGTTGTACCACAGCTGTTGAGGTGTCTTAGGCTTCTCTGGAACATTTGAACCTTTCTTGGCCATGCTCTCCACAAGATCTGGGTGCTGTTCTCTGCATTGATAAAGCATATAAGTTTTATACACACAGCTACGAAGGTGGCCTTCCTGTACTTAAAGAATGAGGCAAGAAACACTAACTGCAGATGAATTGCATTACAAAAATGCGTTTGTAAATAAATTATTTAAACTCGATACTGTTACTGTATTACACCCATATAACTTCTTATATTTTAGATGCTGGTATTTTACCTGAACTTCAGCATACTTTGCACAAATGATTCTTTGTCTCTCAAAAAGTCTTCCACGTATTTTTTCTGGAATCACAGAAACAAAAAGGTGCATTTCTGTCAAAAATAAAGTTTATAAAGAGTACTAAACCAAGGTCAAATTCAAAAATATATCTCACTAGCTTTCCACCCGGCTCTTTCTCGCTTTTACCTTCTTTTTTTCTGGCAGCTCCCTATACTTCTTTGAGAGGATCTTAGTGAGATCCAAGTTGCTCATCTCAGGGTGGAGTTTAGCATATTTTGCTCTCTTTTCCATGAAGAAGCGGAAGTAGGGAGTCAAGGGTTTTTTGGGGAAATCTGGGTGTTTCTGTTTATTGTGGGAAAACAAGGGGGGGCTGTAAATCCAGTCATACGCAAATCTTTTCAGAAGGAACAATTAGGCATCTTTCCCATCTAATGAATCATTTAGAATGTTACCTTTAATTTCTTCCCTTTATAGGGGTTTTTGATGTAGTCCTGGGCATCAAAGATCAGCTCTGTTAATGTACGAAACTTGCGAATCTGCAGTTAACACAGACAAAAAAAGACAGAACTTAGAGCACGGAATTTTGCCTTAAACAGGACAAGAACACCAACTGTCACCCTATCAATAACAATGTCTCTTAAGTGGCCTACCTCTTTGGAGACCTCTTGCCACTTCTGCTTACACATCTCTGCAGTGTAAGAGTTGAAAGCCACCTTTCCCCAGTCAAGGTGGGCCTCAGATGTCTTGTACTTGGTCAGATCCTTCTGAGGCAGGGCCACTTTCATTGCATCAAGCAGTTTTAAGAGGTCATCCTGTGCCCACACTGTGATGACAACAGAAAAAAGCAACCCTCTTAAAATGCTGGAGCTATTACTATCAAAACGCCTACAAATTTACATTGGCCATTGTAAATTAGCAATGACAACTTGCTTATATATTAATGCCCACATTTCATTTACCTACCAACGTTCAACCGATTTTTTCAAAGTGCAAAGGATTTGCATTTTAGTGTTCAAAGTGCTAGGTATACTACAAAAACCGAACAAATGCAACTGCATAACATTACCACACCTTGGTCTTGGTTGGCCGACTCCATTTGTCCGTTCATCTGTAGATGTATCGTCTTCTGCCTCAGCAAAAAAGTATAAAACAGAAGTTTACAGAAAGATACCGCAAATAATATAGTCACAGATATTGGAATAATAAAGAAAATGTTTAAATATCATGTTTACGCCATACATCCAATGTTATCTGTAAGGGTATGTATAAAAACCTAAATCCATTTACTCAAGTTTGTGTTTTTATTGATTACGCATTTTCCTAAATTCGCCCCACCTCCACAAAAAAACAAAAAAACAAAAAAGCCGTTTTACTCTACGACGCAAGATCCCCAAACCTTTTAACCTACGGAATCAAAAATTGCCTCGACATAATGGTTTATGTCCATTACACCGCCCCTAAACGTTTACGCTCCATCGTGAGACATAGGCTATTGCTTGTGACGGCTTTCAAATCTCAAATAACACCGCAGAGGGCTTCAGCTGGCACTCGCTACAGCCTCGCCGAGCAATCTGTCAGCTGGAATTCGGCGTTTTATTTTTCCACGAGCTAAAGTATCCTGGGCGCACAGGAGCGACCATTTTCTAGTCTCAGGCGCTCGGTAATGGAGGCTTTTCTCGGGAGCGGAGGTGGGGAGGTTCCACGGAAGAAGGAAGCGGGGTGTTCATGGACGGGCAGCTGTAGGCAACCAGCTGACCATGGACGGGAATCTGCTTTCGGTCTCCGTCGAAGGGGAATGGTGGCTTGGGAACATTACAGCCAAATGCGCCACTCGACACAGCCACACTGCAGACTGACGGGCTGAGTGAGGATCGTGCTCCGCCATGAACCGCCGGCTGATGCGTGGAAATGGTTGCTCAAAGTCAACAATTTCGTAGCACGTTGCACAAAAACAGCCGAATTTGGTTGCTTTTCGCATTTTAATGTGGGACTTGAGAGCAATGCATTCTTCAGCGAGGCGTAGCCGAGTCCCGCTCCCATGATGGCGGCTGTTGTTCGTCTGCCCTTGATGCCCCGGTTTCCCCCCCATTTCATCGGCGTGATTAACTGTCTCGAATTTGCTTGTATCGATATCAATTCCAGCAAATACTGGACGCGATACAAACTCGCAGTTATAAGAGCCTAACTAACCCACATTCGAGGATAACTGAAGACCCACATTCCGGTTAAATAAAAGCGGTGGCTTCCGTATGGCCAAGGGCAAGCTGGCGCGACTAAATCCGACAAAAGAATTTTATTTTGCCAAACTAAAACACCGAGTGTTATCCGTATTATTGCATTGTTTTTCACTGTATTAACGGCTTAAGATCATTTGCGATTAAACACTCGTATCGGGGTAGACGTTTGTTCGTTCACATAATTCGGATATTTCGAACATTTTTGACGTAATGTGTTTTTAACGTTGTCCCGAGAAACGGAGAAGCGACATTTAACAAATCCGCCATCAGCCTCTGGGCAGACGGGTCGGTTGTGAGTGCTTGTGGGGGGCACGGGAAGAACGACGATTTAAAAGATATGTGCCGAAGTGAATGTATTGTCGGGGATTTCACGCCGTTTAAATATCACACCTCAACTCTTATTACACTCTACGACGACGCCTAGCAGCACTAAAAGCGACCAGTTTCACCCAACTCCAAACGAAATTTCTTACATCCGAGAAAGCGAATACTCGGTTGGCGCGAGAGCGGTTGTAGGTCCGCCATGCTTCGGCCGCGGCGTGCGATGTAGGGATACCTACCGTGACGAGGTCCAATGGCGCACTGCTCGCACCGCGGCCGACAAACTGGGCTTAAAAGTGAAGCCAGGGCGTTGCAAACGAGCCGTCCTACACCGGGAACATGAGCGGGGAGGAAGGCGGGTTCTCCCGTCTTGGCGTCGGTGGTTCAGGTTTAAGCCAGGCTAGAGAGAGAGGCGAGCACGCACGGTGAGATATTAAACCCGAGATCCCTGATGGCTAACCAGAAAGGCGGCTGGCTGTACCGACAACAGCCGCATGGAGGTCTTCGGCGCGGAAACCACCATTTAATTCTCTTCACGGATGGCCCCAGTTATATATAGCCAGTCGAATAATATCGTAAGAATTGGATTCCACGCAGAATACTTAAGGTGTTTACAGAAATTACCATGTTTCTCACTGGCCCGCGACGTTCGGTTTCTCACCCGCGGTAGAGGACAAGAAATTCGGGTATGGCGACCTCGTCTGCTTACCCCTTCAGCTTTCGCTGGATTTTCCAGCACAACGCTGGCGTTTGAGGCGCTAGAGGAAACGCACCGGAGCAAATAATAACCAAACCCCGGCGGTGCGCTTTATTTTTGCGCGGCTTACATTGGACTGTTTATCGCGCAGTTGCGTTTCTTTCCTTTTTTAAAGTGAGGCGGTTGTGCGGCTTACCTGTCTCGGCGTGAGTCAGTCTCGTTGTGGAAGAAGGGGTGGGTTGAACGTTAGCCAGCACTGCGCCGTCGGTCCAGGGCACGGGCACTCCAGTCCCCGCAGAGATGGAACTTCCCCCCGCCTCCATCTCACTCGCTTTCTCCCTCCACTCAGCGCGCAGCTCTCTCGATCCCACTATTTCTCTGAGCGGACTCAGCCACATTTTCGATCTCTCTCTCTCTCAGCCTGCCTCACGTTTCGGAACCAGCGAGGGCGATCATTTTTTCCCGCGATTTCCCCCCGGATCGACCCGAACGCCAACCGGTCTACTTTCCCCGAGCGTTTATATCTGGCTGCCTGGGCTATTATTAAGTCGGCGTAACACCGCTGACTTATAGTGCTACTACTTATTGCCACCATATCGGAGGTATTTCCTGTGCCCTCCACTCCCCATATGTTTATATTTACAAGTTTTAATAGATAAATATTTCGGAAAAGTTAGATTTTTAGTTTGCCGTTATGGAAATGTCAGTATTCGACTTAAAGACGAACGAGGTGCTCTTGAATCACTTGGATCTCGTGTATAGGCTTATAAATTGGTTCATAGCTGTTTTCTGAGCGGAGCTTTGGCAGCTTGATTTTGCCTCGCGTGTTATTTCCTCTCAACTCCACCTTGTCTATTTGTGGGCGTAACCCAGCCGTCCAATCCAGTCAGCGGACCTCATTGAAAACAAATGAGTTTCCAATGAGCACTCAGCCTAGTTGAAGAAGAGCAGAGTGGCAGGCCTCAGTGGTCCCGCTGCTACACGGCCTCCTCCGTCTTCTGCACCAAGTGAGAGGGATGCTGTCACCAGAGAGGGATGCTTTGCAAGTTGTAAAGTGTCGTATATATGAAACAACTTTTAAAGAGAAAGTGTTTTCAGCTTTTAGTAAAGTTGAATTTAAAACATACTCCAGTGTCCGAAGCACACAAACTTATGGTTACACAAAAAATATTGCAACATTTACACAATATTTTCGCTGTCATAACATTAGTGACATTGTTATTAATCGAATCAAACGGTTCTCCAACATGGTTAATCTCATAAAATGGCAAAAGCACTTACACTCCCTCTTCTCATGACTTGGCCGAGAGAGCTCCGCTGAGATACAGCAATGTAGCAGTAAGTGTAATTCATCTTCCGTTATACAAATTATACCCATATCTTAAGTCAACAGGGACAAGGAGAGAAAACGCATAACTTTATTTTCACAAACACAATACAGACATGCCACATTGAGGCACTGACTCAAACTATATATAATATAACAAAGGATAATAAAATACTAAGGAGAGTATAAAACAAAATGTTGAAGTGATAGTCCCTTTAGAGTGCATCAGTGTAAATATGCATCAGTAAAACAATACTTTATAATTCTGTGTAGCACAACTAGTGCAGATAAGGTTAAGTCAATGGTATATCATAACATGGGTCTTAATTGTCCTAGCACTGGTATTTCAAGCTATGCATAAGCACTTAAATTTAGTTGAATATTCTAAACTGATTTACCTGAGAAATCAAAGAAACATACAAGTCATTCTTGAAACTCCATTGTTTTCATGTGCTGTAACAGTCACTACTTTCCCCAATAATGTATTTGTCATGACCCTAAGGCTGGAATTTCATATCAAGGAAATATGAATAAAGACAATCAAAAAGAAAAGATGGAAAAAAGTGGCAGCCAAGGGGTTTTTGTTGGTATGTGGTTTTAACTGGCTTAATACTGATGCCCTCATAAATTTACAGACAATTGTTACAATTTTATCATTAGCTCTCGTTCTTTTTCCGAGCCTGGCAATTTGTGGTTATGTGACCATTCTGTAGTCATTTACTGTTCGACTTATCATGAATTGCTTAGAATAAGAACATCAGATTAGTGCCTAAGAAGTAAATGGGGATTGTGGGAGCGGGATGTGGTTTTTGTGCTTGCTGCAGATGGAGAGCCTTGCACAGCTCTGTCACCTCAGCAACACAGCTGCAGAGGGTTGAGGTCAGTCACAGCTGTATCAGTCACTAACCTGTGGATGCAGCTGCCCTGCAGTGAGACTGCGATGATCTAGTAAGTGCCAATTGGAAAGTCAGTCACAAGACTGTTTTTAATCAGTGGAATAAATGATCTAAAAGGAGGGCTGTATTGATTAAGAGTGCCTGTGGAACAATAAACTGGTGCTTTTGTCTTAACCCTGGCTGACATCTGTCATTTCTACAACCTATGACAGTTATGTAAAATAAATCTGCTAGCATTTGTGTGTAAAAGCTTCAGCAACTTGTATTTCTGCAAAGTCACTTTCTCATTCACTGCACATCTAAAAGTTCTAGGTAATACATCTTGATGACATTGTAGCTAATGTTATTGGTTCCAAGGTTCCTAGCCTCATACTGAGTGTTCCCTGTTCATAAATACTGTCTCAGCTGTCCTAGGCCACAAGAATATTGCGTGAATTGTAAAATGGAGTGGGTTTCCCACTTTGGCAACAGGCATCACAAAAAACTGAATTGTTGCACATACATTTTGGAAAACGAAAAAAAAATTGAAGCCACATTACATACATTTTTCCGTTTTGTTTATCAGTGGTATCAAGTTCATTTTAACTTCTGGGAATGAAAAAGAAATGGACGATATGGGTGTGTTTATGGTAGTGGTGACTCATTGTACACATCCTCCCCGGGTTCCTCCTCGAAAACCACTTTGGCATCATCGGCATCCAGCTAAAATAGGATTAAACCAGATTACAATAGAGAAACACATATCACTGAGTTGTCTTGAGAAAGTGGCTGATTGAAATGACATGCACCATTATGTGCCCTTTGGGGATCTCTATGAATTCGGCCACGTCCTACCCATAGCACATATACATACATACATCTTTACTGTATCAGCTCCCAAGAGGGCAATTCTCCTGTTTAATACTGGCAAAACTGGTGTGTTGGCATGGCTACGCATCAGTGCTGACTTAAAATTATGTTAGATTCAGGCGGATGCATTGGTCTCTAGTGATTGGATAGGGAAAAACAACCCCCCCCCCATGGAAATCAATTAGAGTAGAGGCACTGTCAGACTGGAGATGTAAATGGAGAGTAACGAGTTGACAATTCTGTCTGATATCAGGCAAGTGAAGTTTGAAAGACTTTCATCCTGATGGTTGGGTTGCCGCACCCCTTTAGCGGGAAGGCGTGAAATGGCTTGCTAAAAGAAACTTCAAACAGATCCGGCTGGGCAGAGGGCAACCCTGCCACTCTGTCACTGTACCTATAATCTTTATGACTGTTTTTATTTCAGGGAGCATATGACATTTGAGTGAATGACAACATACTGTACAGTTACTTACACATTTCATCTCCATGTGAGAGAAGACCCTGCCGGTCATGAATATACGCAGTGGGATGGTCAGAATAAGGACGAATGGCAGTGCTAGGGAGAAGGGGCTGATCTTGACAACCCACAGAACAGCCAGGCACACGATCTGGATTATAGTGAACAAATGCATCCTTGATGTTCTCACCTTTAAAAAGCACATGAGAGGGGAGAGTTAGCAGGGGCTGAAGGGGCTGAGTAGGGACATGAATACAACATGCTCAAATCTGATATACTACATTGTGAACTGTATGATTTACAATGTGATAGTTTTATCTGATGCTTTTGTAAATCTATGCCTATATTACACAATTCTATCACATAAATGTCTGAAATTAAACTTAAAATTTAACTAGCTTTGCGTTTTCAAAGAAATGTTATCTGATGTGGCACACATGTCTCCTAACCTAAGGGCTTACTGCATGAAACTATGCATCTCTGCATGGATAAAGTGAAGTTTGAAAGACTGCTGTTCCATTGAGTGTGTGGGTTTGGTGTAGTGACATACCCTGGTGGCATAGGCATCCGAGGGGTGGTACTTCTTGGGTACTATCAGAAGAAGCATCCTGTCCCACATCTGAATCCCACTAAGGGAGGTGATACCCATGTAGAGGAAGATTCCAAACAACGCTGTCATGGGGATCATCTTCAGTATAGGTTCCATGTAAATAGACACGCCTGGCATCAAGTAAGAGAGTGATTAACAAAGTTGAAAAGGGCACAGCTTCCCCTCTATTACATTCTGACCCCCTGTAGCATCTGTACCAATGCTACAAACAGCACCACTTACCAACCATTATGGCCACAAGAAAGCCACTGATCCTCTGCTCAAGCACCTTCTCAATCTCTGGCTTCGGGCCCTTGCTCATGACAGTGAGGGCATTAGCATGGGTGACAGAACGCACTGTGGCAGCGCTGAGCCAGGGAACACCAAAGACAGAGGCAATACCACCCATAGTGACCAGGATGAGTAGATCAAAATGGAATCCAGATCCTTTCATCATCTTCCTCTCAGGCTTGCTCACAATCAACCTGGAGAGCCGCAGAGATAGTCTGGGGTTAGTATTCAGATAACTGTCACAGGGTCAGGATTCCTGAGAGCAAAGGAATCTAAACTTTGGAATCTCAATGACTGTATTCACTAAGGCAGCAGTGAGCAATCCCATGCAGAAGTTAGCAAAAGCTAGCTATATTTTGAAAACATCCTGCGAAAGAATCTGCCCCCTCACTTCTGCCCAACAGCCTCATGAATGTCAAAACTGAATGACAGCAAGTAGGGACCAATGGAGACACTGGCTTACAAAGCACTCTCCTTATTGGCTAGAAAGGAGCAGGTTCAGAACAAACTTTGCTGACAGCCTTTAGTGTGACCACAGAGACTGGGGTTTTCATCAGTGCATCTACCTGATAGTTTTCGGAATGGAGAAAGGGTTTGACAAACTATCATAAAACGTATTCTAAATCTAAATTCTTGATAACCACTTTAATTTCACATGACAGTGGAAGGCTGCATATTAGCTAATAGCAGGCCACATATTCTGCACATCTTCAAACAGTATATTTGTTGTAAACTTTTTTCATCTTGGCATATATCTCATCTTTGTGTGTTTTTATGTTATACTTATTTTCATATTGTACATATTCCCCATGTTTTCATTCTTTTTTTTCAGCCTTACTACGTCTTATACAGTTACGTATTTTAGGTATAATTTGGTTTGCGCTGATGTTGTAATGTTTTATACTCCCCATTTGGCTCTATTGTAACTCGTTTTCTTTCTTTTTTTCCTGTATATAACAGTGTATTTGCTGCATCCACCACCAAATCTCTATCATTCAACTTTTCTTATCTAAAGTAATTTTACAGCAGTGTATTGAATGTGCATGATTAAGTATCAGAGGCTAATCACTGTTAATATGTTAATAGAATGCTAATAGTCGTGTGGCTCAGCCAGTGCAGCATGGTGCTGTCAGTTAGTGGTTTGATTCCAGCTGGGACCATCCATTCTGAAATATGTAAAAATATATACTCATGATATCTAACCCTGTAAGGCTCCATTGTATAAAATATTTATCAAATGACATATCTCGATACATGCTCAATAATCCAGTTGTAGAAATCCCAGAAAAGTTGAATCAGTTCGTCTGGAAAAAAAGTTTAGGGGGAAAATGTTTTGTCACTCATCTAAGTGAAACCAAACACAGAGGCCAGCACAACACAGAGGAGCTAACACGTCAGGACTCCACAGTCCATCTACAAGCCAGTGGCCACTCTTTCAGGGATGAGGATGTGCACATTCTTGATAGGGAGGAACGCTGGTTTGAATGGGGAGTCAAAGAGCCCATCTATGTGAAGAGGGAACGACCACCCCTGAACCGGGGGGGGGGGGGCTAAGAGTACATCTGTCACCATCTTACAATGCTGTGACTCCCCAATCCGCTGTGAATAGTAAACATGGCCCTTCTAATTCTAGTCAATGGTCACATCCATATTTGCATATGAAACTGATCGTTGATTTTGGTCATTATGCCACTGTATTGTTTATTTATTTATTTGTGTTTTAAACTATTTAATTATGTTTTGTGGAACACATGTCAGCGTCTGTTTCCATGTATATGTCTTATCAGATATTCAGAGATTCAGTTAAGACTGAATTGGGGTCCATGGCGGTGTAGCGGTCTACGCATCGGCTTTGTGTCGATGCAGTTGCCCACTGGGGACCGGGGTTCGCGCCCAGAGTCTCGTCAGATCCGACTATGGCCGGACTCGATGAAGCAGCAATAATTGGCAACGCTGTTTTCGGGAGGGGGGCGGAGTCGGCTTGTGTTCGTCACCTGAATGCGTCTCTGTGTGTGTCTGAAAAAGCAGTGTTTCGGCCTGGATTCACCTTGTCACGAAAGTGGCGAGGCGTCTCCTTCGAGACTGCCTGCCGGAGAGACGCAGTGCAGTTGGCGAACGCATACGGTACGAGGGTGGGTGTTTGAATTAGAATAGGGAGCGATTGGCCACTAAATTGGGGGGAAAATCAGTAATAAATTTATGAAAAAAATTTATGAGACTGAAGAGGTCACTTAGTTGAGTGATGAAATGTATCTGTCAATAAATGTCATGTCCAGATGAACTGATTCAACTTGTTTGACTTATCAGATACATTTTGCCATTTTTAATTTCCGAGTCTCCTTGTCTCACTTGTGGTGATTGTCCCCCTCTTAGAGAAGCGATGCTGATTGGTTGTTTAGCTGACGAAACATGCTGAAGAGGAGGACTGGTCATGGCTATAAATGCATAACAAAACTCCTAAACTCTTGTCAACCCACAGATCATTCAAGGGACGGTTACTGTAAGTGGTTCCTGATGATTAATAAAGAGTGCCTTTGCAGGTGGAGAACCTGAACTCCACTTGCAGATTAACTTCGTCTAGGACACATTGGCATGCAAATTCCCTCGGCTGTATGCCAAGTCTGCTGACAGCACAGGTTAAAACAAACAAATAAACAAACAAACAAACAAACAAACAAACAAACAAAAACCTGTATAGTTTATAAGGGTGGGGATACCTACAGTCAGCTGAGACTGAAGAGGTCACTTAGATGAGTGATGAAATGTTTTCCCACTAAACTCGGTGTCCAAATGAACTGATTCAACTTTTCTGTGATACCAAATGACATGTCATTTTTAGACTATTCAACATTGTTCTTGCTGGCATTTGCATGGTGTCACTCACGTAGTGATCTGGGATTCGAGGAAGATGAGGATGAAGACCAGCAGTGCTGGCACGCAGCAGGCTGCCATCATCCAGATGGGGAAGTCCTGCTTCTCTCCCATGGGATTGATGAACCAGCCTCTAGCTCTAGGGTTGGTTACCTCAATACCTTTTGGCACAACCAATTTCTGGCAAAACAATTGGGCGTAATTAATTTAGTTCATTTATCCTTTCATCAATCCTTTGTGAATATTAATGATAACTGGTGATAAATGTTGATAAGTATTGTTCTATAAAAAGGTATTAGTGTTTTGAACACCATGGTAATCTGGGTATAAATTGGCAAGGCCTTTAAAATAACTAACTAGGATAAACTTAACTGCATATAGTGACTTTTGAATGGTGTATGAAATGACCTTCTCCATTGCTATTGTACGTACAGAAGGTCGCACACACTCAAAATCATTGAGTTTCTAATTGGAAGCGCCAGACAAGTCCTGACAAGAAAAGAAAGTCTATAATACTAAATAATCAGTGTCATGGAGGTGTCTATAGGCTTGTTTTTAATCCATGCATGGCATTGTCTTACATATCTTACACATGCTGTATAGAAGGACTAATATAGGAGACTTCAGATTTTTAAGATCTTTGAGATGTAATGGTACTTACCTGAGTATAGGCATCCTCAATACAGATATCCACAGCTATCATGATGAAAATAGCAATTGGCACACCAAAGTCTCCAATCAAGCGACGAATCTGGTAAGATAAAGAGCAAAGGGAGATTGCTTGCAAAGCTTTCATGCTTAGAATGCTACAACAGTGATTCATAGTCATGTAATGAGGTGATCAGTGCTGGTATTGACCATATTTCTATGAGAATGATGAAAAGGTTTCATTCCTACATTCTTAAGTAACAGTCAGAACAACTAAGGTATAAACCAGAGAACTGTGAAAAAACATAAAGCCACTACTGCCAGTACAACTCATGGGTGTGTGTGGGATTGGACCTGTGTGTTGCTGCAGTGAACTAGCAGTAAAAGGACCAGGATGCAGACATGCTGCAGTGCTGCTAAAGGGCCCACAGATGGGCCGAGGTCAAATAGACATCATTAGAGCAGGAACTCTAACGTGAACATAAAGCCTTCTGAAACTATAGCAGTGATTTAGGACTATACAAATAAACTTTGCTTGACAAAATAGTTTTTTTGAGTGGAAAAACTGATGTCTTCAAATCAATGCATCAGTACTAAATCAGAATCTTAACATTTCAGCGCAAATTTGATAATGTCAGATCCTAGTTGGTTGTACTCTGCCATAGGAATGCAGTCTTGAATGCTTACGAGTCCAAATACTTTTGTCCACAGACACATCACACATGCTGAAACATGTATGAAGGTCACTCCCTGCACCGCTTACAAAGACAGTCTGATCCCAACCAACCACCCCCCTGGTCCTGTAGCACAGACCCCCACCTGCAAAAATAGCCTTTTTTCATAATTTTTTCCAAAGATGAAAAAGGGGCGGAGTGCAGCGAATACATGGGGATAACATAACTCTTTAACCACACTTTCTCTGTTATAAACATAGTTTTAATATCAAAGAGGGCTTTGGAGTACAAGAAGGGTTGGCAAGTTAAAATTAAATGCGAGGCCAGCACAGAGCTCAGCACAGAGCTCAGCACAGACCTCAGCACCAAGGCTAGCAGATTCCACCTTTCAGCTGAGTCAACTCAGGCCTCCTAGCGGTAGGATGGGTATGTGGCAGATATAAACAAATATTATAACAACTACTTAAAAAAATATTATAACAACTACTATATCATCTGCGGACATAAGAAATTGATCTTACTGGGCCAGGAAGGAAGTGACCATTCTTGAACTGCCGCAGGAAGTATGCAATGAAGAAACAGCCAAACATGAGGCACATGGATAGCAGTGCAGTGTTGGGGTAGGGCCTCTCATACTCAATCTCTTTAACGGTCTTATTGCCATCCGGGTGGTACTCTACGTGCTCCTTGATGACTGGGTGGAAGGGGTTCTCCAGTGTGTCGTTCAGATGGTCATAGTTCAAAATAAGGGGGTGGGCTTTGAAGATCTGACCAAAGGGAGAAAATGGAAAAGGCACAGAGAGATGTGGAGTAGCAGAGTGACAAGAAACATTCAGAGAGACCAAATGAGAAAATGAAATGTTATTTCAGTCGATGATAGATGAGCCCTGTCAGTGCTGTTAAATTAATGGACAGATGAGATGAAGAAACCTTGATGAGTTTGCTGAAGGTCTCATAGATGAAGATGAGAGAGATGAGGATGGAGAAAATTTCCTGGGTGAAGCGGGAGATGAAGCGGACCAGGAAGCTGCCCTCCACAGCCACAATAATGATCACGATCACTATCAGCCACATTCCCACCCAGATGCGGCCCACAATGTATTCAATGTTCTGAGCCTTGCAGAACTGACATGAAATGAGAAATGAACAAAAGCAATGATTTTGTCAGTCAAACATGATTGCTTGCTAAGGATTTTCCCATAGCTGAGCTAAAATTAATGTGGAAAAAAAACAACAGTTTGTTTTTTTTCTCATGTCACAACAAAATCCTAGCATCAGATAACATTTCCTTATCACATAGAAATGATGGTAAAACCTTGTCTGGTTTTACCATCAGGTAGTGACTACAGTCAGAGAGTGAATGTACTCATCTCTTAGCCTCCTGAAACAGGGTTGGCAGATAAGAAAGTAAGGAAGGAAGGAAGGAAGGAAGGAAGGAAGGAAGGAACAGCCACAGTAATAGAATAAAGTTTACAGTAACATGTAGTGTGACAAATTACTTTCCAATTTTAGCTGAAATGTAACAGTGAATAATCAAATATGTAAGTCGCCATCTTTGTTGCCACCCCTTCAAAATGTTACATTAAAATGGAGTTATCCATAAACAGAGGTATTATGATGAGTAATGAAACAAACGAATCTCTCAGCATGGTCAGTCAGAATGCTCTGAGATGAGATGAAGCAACGAAAAATGCATCTCTCATTAACAAGCCAAACACTGTCCAGCAGTACATCATCTAAATACTGCATAGAAAGTACCGCAGTACGTCAAATACATACTGAATATAAAGTACAGGAATACATCATGTACATACAGAATAGAAAGTACAGGAGTACACCGTCTACATACTGCATAGAAAGCTTCCTCAAACACCAGCAGTGGTCCGGAGAAGCCGATGACGAGAACTGGCTGGGCAGCGATGAGACAGAAGATGATTCCCTGAATGCTGGTGGAGATCATAAGCTCTGAGACACCCATCATTTTTTCAGTTTTATCGGCTGGGGTCAAACAAGGGAGAAAGTGTATGGTAAAAAACACTTCAGCGTCACGCACATCGATATTAGGAGAGCATCAAAGTTTAATGCTGGAGCAGATGCATTGCTACAACTCTATGATAGTTTTTTTTTTATTTTTAAAAACGCACAAAAATCTCTCACTGGGATCCAAGTACTTACATAAAAGTCCTCCAAAAGTAATGGCAGGGGACAGGGCAGCAAAGTAGATGAAGATGACAGCAGCCAGGACCTGTGGGTTCATGGCGTCAGTGAAGTCACTGAGGTAGTGTCGGTAGCGGCGTTTCATGTCTCGCACCATCCCACCAAAAGGAATGCCTGTGCGGGCCAGAGGGTCCTCTCTGGGCTCCTCTGGGGGCTTCTCAACTGAAGAAAAAAACCAACATATCACATCAACATAATGTACTTGTTCTGTGTTCTGTTTTTCTTTGTGAGATTCAAAGAAATTCTTCTTTTCTTTCCTTAACCTACAATGCCCATGCACAAATTGATTTAGACTTTAAACTGATGTAATGTCTGATATCCCAACATGCAAGCATGCAGGACCTGTAAAAATAGGATGAGAATAGTGTTAAATAAAGATCCAGTTAAAAATTTCAATGCTCATCGAGGACATGTAAGTATGCTGACATTTGACCCTGTCTCCAAAGGCGAGGCGGCTGTCAAAGGGGCGAAATCTGTCACACAGCATTTTCGCCTGGAAATTGACGATGGGCTCCAGCATGGCCTGGTCCTGGATTTCAGTGGGGGGGATGACAATGCTGCAGTCCGTGAAGTCAGCGATGGCGTTGGTCAGTTCTTTATCACTCTGGGCCAGGTAGGCCTCCAGGCTGAATACCTGAAAGACAAGCAATAAAGAGGAGGTTTAGTACATCACCGTATGGCTTTCAATCAGAAAACAAAACAAAACAAAACAAACAATCTGCTGTCTTCCCCAAAACACCGCTCCTAGACAAATTGAGGAATTCTAAATAAGCAGAGTTGTATCTTGCTGTTTGCCCACATAGCTACATATTGCTGTTGCACCCCCACCCCCAAACCCCCTTTTCCTTGTGCCGTCTCTCACCCAGTCAGCCATCAGGGTGCCCATGGCACGTCCACTCTCATGGAAGTCCAGTCCACTATAACTGGGGCCCACCAGGACAAAGATGAAGCGTACAGGCACCGGGGCCTCCAGGGCAGACTCCATCACCACAGAGTCCTTCAGCCGAACGAAGGCTACCGCTGGCTTCTCCAGAAAATCCAGCACACCTTGCAAGAAATTCACACAACACCATACACTTTTGTCCATCTGTATATGACAGCATCATTATCAGGAGAGGTCTTATACTGCTGTTCTTACCTGACAGGATAATGGAGGCCTCCATATTGTCTGAGATTTCTCTCTGCAGAACAGTGAGACAAGCAAAGTGTGGGTCAGTTGTAATATGTTAATACATGATGGTGCTGTTTAGCAATGGGAATGAAAAGCTGCATAAATAAAAACTGAGGACTTTTACCTTCTTAGTGACAGAAAAGGTGTTCATCTCAATGTCTCCTGAGGGAGTAACCGCAGCTGTCTCAGACTGACTGTAGGAGGAAAATAGAGTATTGAGTGTATGTTGTAAGGATAATGATGAAGCTTTTGTAATGACGAAATGAGCGAGCCAGGTGTGTACTGTATGTTACCTCCGTTTCATCAAGAGAACCCTCAGAAGGGCATCTCGATCACTGCTGCGAATCTCATTCTTCTTCTGTAGTTCATCAACTATCTTCTCAAGCACGGCAGACAGACTGCTGGCATTCAGGTCAAGGATAACAGCCCCTACATTGAAGACAGACATAGTAAACCAAAAAAGCCAATAAAACGTCCTAATATATCATGAAAACATTTTGTTCACTGATGTTCCCCCAGTCACCTGTGCTCATGGTCCTGCGAAGCTGGATCAGACTCTTAAAGGTGAGGTAGGAGACATGTGAGCGGCTCCATTTTCCTGTGGCTAGGTCCAAGTTCTCCTCATAGCCAATCCATCGGCCACGTTCCTGCCAGTTGGTGCCCTGGAACTCATTAAGTTCCACATAGGCCTGTGAAGATTAAACCAATCAGTCAATGAGAATAACAGAAATACATGAATGGACGAATGGCTGCATTTCTGTAGCGTCTTTTTAAACCGTTTTCCAAACTGTGACGAGTCAGTCTAGCGAGGCAATAGGGGAGTTGTACCTGAGCATCACCTCTCGTGTTGGCATTGGTGTTTAGGTTCAAATATGCTGAAAGAGAGCAAATGGTATCCCTCAATACTTATTTTTGTGATGAACCATTAGTGATTTTTCCACAGATGCCAAATGAAGTGTTTGTGTTGAGCGTCAGAGCAGATTACCCTCTGAGTCTGAGGGGAGAATTATGGTCTCCACTGGTGTCTCCTTCTCCTCCTCTGTCCTCCTCTGCTCCAGGTCATAGCTGCCGCTGTGGCTGGGGCTGCTCCTGGTGAGGAATACAGAATCAGGAATTGGTAAATCTTGGCTTAAGAAGTCGGGGGGGGGGGGGTTGTTCTACAACACCTCTCACTATCTCACCAGGTGTTGGGGGACAACAGACCAAAGCTTGTCTTTCTGCTTATGAGATAATGAAACTCAGCTCCGACAGGGAGAAAAGTTGGGGGCCTTTTTTTTTCCAGAGTTGAACTCAAATAATTTTATCTCTAAGTTAAATGGCTAAGATGAGTATGGGGTTTTAGGTGGCAAAAACTCAGGGTATTTGATGAGTCGTTAAATGTTGTTTGTTGTAATACCGCTGACGGCCAGGGGAGGACAGCATTGTACCACATGCTCTTATCAGAAGTGATGGTTGGTCTTATCAAACACCAGCGATGCACAGCTCTAAACTAACGCGCACGCACCATACCTTTTGAGATGACTTCTTTGGTTTCTCTGAGGGTCTTATACAACATCCTTTGCAGTAAAACTACCCAAAGTAAAAAAAGTTAAAGAATAAAAAACTTACAGTGTGAAAGGGGAAGGGAAGGTGAAGTCATTGTTTTCGTATGATGTGTCACTACCCTGCAGGAGACAAAGTCAAAGATGCGTCAGTGGAAAAGAGGATGGGTGTGACTCACATACACTGAAACACATTAAATCCATACAACAAAGGGTTATATTGTGTCCCACACAGGCAGAAGCAGAATAATATAACCTGATAAATCATGTCCACAGCCGGTCTGTCAGAAAGCCTAGCTGGGACAGTTCTACTCGCAAAATGCCAAAGTGGTTAAACGGCTAAACAGAAATCTAACCTAAAGATGTACATATTACATTACTCCGCCCAGCTGAGCTGGCAATGCAGATTATGTCACCACAGACGAAGCCCTCTACCTCCACCACCACCACCACACCACATTCTGTATGAGAGGGAACACGTGTTTGCCAACCTCTTGAAAAGTGATGTTGTTTTCCATCGTTGTGATATATCGTCTGTCTCAGCAATGTTTGTGCATTCCCCTATAAAAAAACAAACAAAAACAAACATAGTTACCATCCAACTGTTATCACAATGTCATACTATTTTTTGATGTGGGCAAAAGTGATCGTCACATCTCTGAAGTAGCAAATGATGATAGAAACATAGGTAGGTTTGCATTTCCCCCCCAGTCATTAGCAAGGCTGGTGGGTTTCAGGAACCATCCTGTGTAGACATGATCTGCAGCATCCACAGGACATGAAGTAGGAATATACATCCTCCACTTTCAGAAGACATTCCTTTTATTGTTCTACAAACTGCACAGCTGACCAAAAGTACCATTTTTTTCCTGGCAAGTACTTGTTTTCACTGTTGCAGAAGGTTTTTCAGCTACAGCTACAGATGCCACTGGTTGTGTGCTTGCGAGACATTTGGAAGCTGACTCATTTCAGATAACACCATCTCACATCCCAAAGTGTGATGAGTGCAGGTCCATGGTCAGGACAGATAGTGCGCTGGCCGTTATGCAGACGTGTCCCATGGTAAGCGGGGTATGAGAGACAGACGGGGACTTATCTTGGGGTTACGCCCTGGCTCTGTCCAACACCCCGCTAATCTAGTCACCAAGTAAAAAGCTAAAACTCGAATATCCTTTCTACTCTTTTTTACAGTTAAAAACCAACATTTTTACAGAAATAATACACATTTATAATTATGCATTGCTTTAAGTGTGGATCACAGTTCATGCCAGATTTTTAAAAAAAAATCTGTTGTGTATCCATTTATTTGCACAACTGGACAATCACCAGTGGAAAAGTGTTAATGTGTGGGTCCAGGTGGAGGAACTCTTCCTCGCAGGCAGATGCCTTAATATTACCAGACCTTATGCAAAAATATAATTTCTTAATATGTATAATCCTGCAAATATTCTCTGATATTAAGCCATTATCCAATATTAAGTGATAGTATTGCTAATGTAACAGTAATAGTTGTACTCGTAATAGCAACGTTGATGCTATGCCTTAAAACGTTTCAAATTATGGCGCCACATCTGAACAGCTGATGGTGTTGGAACGATAGGGAGACACGGTGGTTTAATGCTCACCTTTCTCCACTCTGTGACCATCACACCATGCATATACTTCAATATAAACTTGGAATAAGCAGTTAAATCATACATTTTAAAAAGCTAATTTGATTCGCATGAACCATGACAACCATGTCTCGCACCACATCTCAGTCCTCTGCAGATGTACCCTCCCTTCGACCCTCGACTCTGGAACAAACATCTGCACCATTGTAAAAAGTTTTACCAAAAATAATGTAATCCTTTAAAGTAGTCTATTTTTCTTAAAATTCACAGACTCAAAAAAAAGAAGAAGTGTATATACATGTTTGAATCAAATTCCTAAACTTACTGAAAAGTCAAAAGCATAAGCCAATAAAAAGGTAGGTATTATTGTGCTGCTAGATTTCATGTAAATGTCCATCTTGTCTCATCTATACCCTCACCCTGATTCGTGGTCAGTGGAGGCCACACCCTTACCTGCATGCAGGTACTCCCGCCGGGTTCGCCGCACGAAGAACAGGACGATCTCTGCTGTATGCAAGGACGCACCTTGTGACAGAGTGAACCAAGACAAACGAAGACGGGTGCAGAGACAGACGAAAGCAAATGGGAACACCCATACGAAACTACGTGAGCCCTAGATGTGCTGTACCCCACAGCCGCTTGGCAAGCCAAGGGGCGAGATAAGGCCCAGTCGGGCAGACAAACAGCCCTATCAGGCAGGGACACCTTGGAACGGGGATACCCCAGCCCTGCTCTTTCCCCCACTCCGCCCTCTCTGCTTGGGGCCAGAGCCAGAGACCTCCATCTGCAGAGGACTGCAGCAGGTTAACCTTCATCCTTCATGTGTGTGTGCGTCTGTGTGTGTGTGCGTGCGTGTGTGTGGTGGGGGCACGCTGGTGGAGAGGGTAGGCCAGGGGGCATCATATCAGGAGCAGGGCATCTTGACTTTCTACGTAATATTTTTTCACGTATTGGGGATTCCCCTCTGATGTGTGTGTGTGTGGGGGGGGGTCCCTCTCTCAATCATCTTGAGTGTCTGATAAACACTTTAAATTTAACTTTTTTCCATAACAACCGTCCGGGTTTTCTGGCCCAGCTCTAGTTTGGCTCTGGTGCATGTGACATCACGGATGCAGAAGTAACCACCTTCATCCCATCCAGAGGGCTTGACGCCGCCATGGCAGCCTGATGACTGATCAGCAACCTCAGAATGAAGGAACAGAGACATGCACATGAAAGGGAGACTGCAGAAAACACATTTCACTTTTACACTCAAAAAAATTAAATGTTGGATTTACTTAAAAGTGTATTAAGTGGATCCACACAACTATAAATCTATGACATAACATTTTTAAGTAACTCCAACATTTTTGCTACAGGGGAAAAAAAACAAAAAAAAACAAAAACAAAAACAAAAAACAAAACTTCAGTTTTTTTTATTCCAGCGAGAATTCAATCCACAGTCGGGGATTAAAAGTATCTTCCAGCAGGAACAAAACAAGAAGGGCCAGACTGTAATGTATGGTGCCACTATGAAACGCTTCTGAACTGGCTCTACTAACACCACATTCTGTATGAGTGTGTGATGGTCCAGTATTACGTGATGGTTTCCCAGAAAATAAACACATTATCTGGATCAAAACAACTGCTGCTAAAAAAAGGGCACGTAGAGATGACGCACACTAAGTGGTTCATACCTGCTCCCTCTGGGTGGCGTTTGCATGTTCTCTCCTCATTTGCAGGGGTTTTGCAGGGGCTCCAAGTCTCCTCCCCAAGAGCAAAACGTTATTTACATAGCACCTGTTAAGCAGTTACAAAGCGCTTCAGACATGGCATAAAACAAGGAAATACCAATCATATGAAAAAGATACAAACACATTCATATGAGCAAAGCAGAAATCACTTTGAAAAATCAACAAGATACCTCCTTATAATAAGGCCAGCCTTTAAAGATGAGCTTATAGAAGGAGCTGAAAGCATTTGACAGACACGGCTGATGTGACTTGTCTGCTGCAGAATGTGGAGGCCTGAAGACCAAACACATGCTTCCTTTCCCTTTTAACTCGAGAACAAGAAACTGCAAGAATCAGAAACAATTTATTGTCATTTCATGTCATGTACCTGCGTACACAAAAGAAACAAAATTCCGTTTCCTCCAGCCCACAGCAGTATGACACCAGACAAAACACATCCCAAATTTCCCCAAAATGACACCACCAAAAACATAAAAACAGAGAACAAAGTGAAAAAAAAGAAAGAAAAAAAACAACAACAAAACAAAACAGTTAACAACGCAGTCCACTCAGTGCAACATGGCCCAAAAATTCCACTGTCCAGAGAACGAACGCCAGCCCAGTGTTGTAGTGCTCGAGCCCAGGACTCGGACTCGAGTACGACTCCAGTCCTGATTTTCAGGACTCGTGACTTGACTTGGACTTGAGCACTGATGACTAGGACTTGGACTCGAACATTGACTGCATTTGGACTCGGAGGTTGGAGATGAGGACTCAGACTTGTTAATTGATAAAGACTTTTTTTTGTTAGTTTTTTTGTAATAGGCCCTAATAATTTGGCATAAGCTATTGATAGCTGTATTAATACTGTAACATTATTCAATTTCGTACAAGGGCAGGCACGTGTGTTCCACCTACATGCGGATTCATGTGAATACCTTCATGTTCAGTAACAGTAAGTGCTATGATGCCTAAAGAGACGGCCCAAATTGTGCACTTTGCTTACATGGATTTTACATCAAATTCCAGCAAAAGCACTGCTAGATGTTTGATACGTAAACCAGCTATTGAGAAGAGCGGGAAAACCTCAAACTTCAACAGACATCTGTCAAGGATGCACTTCAAATGGTGACAGCTGTGTCATTTTTGTTTTATGTAGACCTTTTTTATTTGTATGTCAGCTTTTTTACGGTGCCAGAGTGGAGCACTGGAGCCCATCTTGGGACTAGACTCAGACTCAACCTTGATGACTCAGAGTCAGACTCAGGTAATGGGGACTTGACTCGGACTCGACTCGGACTCTTCTTTAGGGACTTGGACTCGAACACTGGGGACTCGAGACTCGACTTGGACTCGAGGTTTAGAGACTCAACTACAACACTGCACCAGCCAGGATGACTGTCGGAACTGCCGGTCTGCATGGGCTAGCTGTTAGCTTAGCCTGCTCCGATTCCGCGTCCTGTCACACCGTCCTTGGTCTCACCTGTTCGGGCACAGCTCCAATCAGGGTCATAGTCCCTGGGCCCACAGAACGCAGCAGACCAAGCTTTCCCAGCCGATCCAGTGCCAGCTCTCCCAGCCATTAAACGAAGACAAAACAAACTTAGACGCAGACGTGGACAAAGACACTGCATGGACAGTACTGGACACAGGTCCGCGCCACCATCTTCCCACACCAGAAGCAAAACCCAAAAGAATACCTTGAGATGAAGAACTAAGTATAGTGCTGGTTACAGGGTTCTTGCCTCTTCTAAAGGCAAAAATTCCATACTTTTTCTTGGCCTCGTCTTCAACGCATGGAGATACAGTACTTTTCCCTAACAGCTCTTGTGAACATATATAAACTTAGAACAAAAAGTAAGGACATTTGTGTTTGGTAGATTATTTCTTTGTTGTAACAATGCTTTTTGGCAATACATCTTATACCAGGCACCTGATTGTCAGCACCTGGGGTACCAGAAGCTCAAAACAAGAGTCAATAGCAACAGCAAAATAAGCTGTTTGGCATTGGCAGAGAAGATCTGGCAAATTTTTCATGGGCGCAAGCCACATACTCAGCTCTGCTGCTCATCCCACAAATGCATGTTCCTTACAAACGTGGCACCATTTAAAAGGGAAATAAACAGGTTTTCCAATGGTATAAGATTTATTGCCTAAAAGCATTGCTACAACAAAGAAATAATCCATCAAACAGAAATTTCCTTACTTTTTGTGCTAAGTATATATAACTTTGGTGAAAGAAACACTCAATGGTGGGGAAAGTGCTTAATAAATAAGGAGCAAAAATAATCCAGTGAGTCAAGTAAATTCTTTATGAGACAGTACAAGCCTGTTTCATGCCATAAGCAATAATCAGCTGTCAATTCACTGGATTATATATATATATATATATATATATATATATATATATATATATATATATATATATATATATATATATATAACAATGTTATTCTATTTTTTTATTTCTTCATAACTTGGTTAAGAAAAGTGCTTTACAAAGAATGTTATAATAATAAAGACATTGATAATATCTAGTAAGCCTGTCAATGTGCTGGGCACTTACACTCATAAGACAACAAAACAAATGACTTAATCATAAAACTACAAGTTCACTGCATTCAGAACATGTCAGTTTTTCTCTAACTAAATATGATTAAAACATTTCAGCCAACCTGTCGTATGAGCAATCAAACTAGAAAAATCTGTTACAGTTGATTTATTGTCCAAGAAAACAGTAGTTTACAATTGCTCATGGCTGTGGATGGATTAGATGTCTAGTTTCATACCTGTTGATGGACTCCCAGAGAAGAAACATGTATGTGAGCAAAGTTAAAGGAAAGCCACCTTCCAAGGTCACATATAATCATATTGTTTTCATAGTTATTGCAAAAATATTGGTACAGTGCTTCAAAAAAATGATTTGAACTCCCATCTAGAATACTATGTATCTCATTTTCCCTGGTAATGCCATACCTTTTCTGACCTGGAAATTAAGAAAATAATTTTTCAATCCTTTCCAGACCTGTGCAAGAGCCCTGTTTTGGGGCTGTGAGGCTCAGTTAAGTAAGTCGGGGTACTTGTACAGCCACAAAAGAACCAAGAATGGGAGTCATGTGGGACCTACGATTAGCATTGGTTTAGAGCAGGGGTGGGCAATCTTATCCAGAAAGGGCCAGTGTGGGTGAGGGTTTTTGTTCCAACCAAGCAGTTACACACTTGATCCCACTAGTCAACCAGTAGAGTCATTGCTGAGGAACTTAATTAGGAGACACAGGTGTGTAATTGCTTGGTTGGAACAAAAACCTTCACCCACACTGGCCCTTTCTGGATAAGATTGCTCACCCCTGGTTTAGAGGCTGAAAGCCATGTTCTGAACATAAACTGTATAAAAATGATGGACATAACGCTTGTAATGTCAGCCATGGAGGCACAGAGGCCCAGTGGTTAGCACTGTTGCCTCACAGCAAGAAGGTCCTGGGTTCGAACCCCAGGCAGTCCCAGGTCCTTTCTGTGTAGAGTTTGCATGTTCTCCTTGTGTCTATGTGGGTTTCCTCCCACCATCAAAAATACATTTATGTTAGGGTTAATACTCCTGTCTGTGCCCCTGAGCAAGGCAATGCAAAGAAGAACTGGAGTTGTCCCTGGGCGCTGCAGCTGCCCACTACCTAGACAATAGGAAGGGTTAAATGCAGAGAACATATTTCATTCATTGGTTTCTGAAGGGGCAATTTGAAGTCTTACATTTGGCCTTATGCTAGCTTCCATCTTGTCAGTTGTTGGAGCCAGAAAATCGAAATTCGGACCAATGGGGTGGACCCATACGTTCTGAACAAGGCAGCCTGACTGAGGCAAATAAACAGGATATGCCAGTAGTCTAAATATGACAAGATGGAGACATGGCTTACGCATTTCAAATCTTTGGCCGATTAAACTGTTCTGATTTTTTGCAATGTTTATAAGATGAAGGAAACAGGACAAACCAACTTTTTGACATATTAGTCAAAATATATGTGCTGGTCAAAAATAACATGCAGGTTTGAGGCTGTGATATTAGGGGCAAATGGGTCAATATGACAGTGCCTCACTAACAGTCATCTAGGCCAATTGATAAAACCACAGTTTTGTCTGAGTTCAACTGCAGGAATGAATAAATGAATGAATTTATTAATGAATGAACTTTTCATTATCGTGTCACATCATCCAAATGGCCACTCTCACATGTGATTAACTGGCATATTACAACATCAATGTAATACAGGGTTCTGGTTCTGGTAAAAAGTCCAACATCAACAATATACAACACAAATAAAACTAATATAACATAAGATAACTATCTATGCAATGTATTTTCTTAGTGTGCATGTCATCATAATCCACATAGGCAAATGCTTCCTTCTCACAGTCTTTCCTTATCGTATTCTTCTATTGGTAAATAAAATCTTCCCTCTTGTCATCATCAACACTTTCTCTGATTATGGCCAAAAGAACATCTCATTATCATCAGCCGCTTCTCCGGGGTCGGGTCGTGGTGGCAGGAAGCTATGTAGGACACTTCAGATGTCCCTCTCTCCAGCAATGCCCTCTGGCTCCTCCTGGGTGGTCTCAAGGTGTTCCCAGGCCAGATTGGACATGTAATCCCTATAGCGAGTTCTGGGTCTACCCCGGAGTCTCCTCCCAGTTGGACATGCCCAGAAAACCTCCAAAGGAAGGAGCCCAGGAGATATCCTAACCAGATGCCCAAACCACCTCAACTGGCTCCTTCTGATGTCCGACCTCCACACCCTACCTCTAACGCTGAGTCCAGACGCCCTACAGAGGAAACTAATTTCAGCCGCTTGTATCTTCGATCTCACCCTTTTGGTCACTATCCAAAGCTCATGACCATAGGCAAGGGTTAGAATGAAGACTGACTGGTAAATTGAGAGCTTTGTCTTCTGGCTCAGCTCCCTCTTCACCACAATGGTCCGGTACAACATCCGCATTACTGCTGATGCTGCACCAATCCGCCTGTCAATCTCCCGCTCCATCCTACCCTAACTAGTAAACAAGACCCCGAGATACTTGAACTCCTTCACTTGAGGCAACAACTAGTCCCCAACCCGGAGGGAGCAATCCACCATTTTTTGGTGGAGAACCATGGCCTCAGACTTGGAGGTGCTGACTCTCATCCCGGCCATTTCACACTCAGCTGCAAACTGCCCCTGTGTGCGCTGGAGGTTGCATTCTGATGAAGCCAACAAAAGCACATCATCTGCGAAGAGCAGAGATGCAATTCTGAGGTATCCAAAACGGACACACTCCTCACCTTGGCTGCACCTTGAGATCCTGTCCATAAATATCACAAACAGAATTGGAGACAAGGGATAACCTTGGCGGAGTCCGACACCCACCGAAAACGTGTTTGACTTTGTGCTGAGAATATGGACACAGCCCTCAATTTGGTTATACAAAGACCAGATGGCTTGAAGCAACTGGCGCAGTACCCCATACTCCAGGGGTGGGCAATCTTGTCCAAAAGGGGCCAGTGTGGGTGAAGGTTTTTGTTCCAACCAAGCAGTTACACCCCTGATCCCACTAATCAACCAGTAGAGTCTTTGCTGAGGAACTGTACACCAGCGGATTCTTAGGTTGCCACCTTGACAGGCACCGATGACCTTATGACAACAGCTCCGACCTGCTGCATCTGTAATAGAGGCTTTGAACATACTTTTTTTGTTTGTTTTTGTTGTTTGTTTTGTTTTTGTTTGTATTGTTCTTTGGGTAGAGGCTCTACCCAAAGAACAGCACAAGCAAAATGACTTTCATTTCCCATTTAATTTAACTCATAAATGGCAAAGCTTATCTTGTGGAAGTTAGTGGACATCTAGTCCTTAGCAGCCAAAGAGTTGTAGAAACTAGCAAGATGACACAAATTGTTTGGTTTTACAGATAAGTATAGCTGGATTTCATCAGCATAACAATGATAAGAGATAGAACCTAAGCTATTGAAATTATGGCCTAAAGGAATCATGTTTAATGAAAACAAATTAGGTCCAAGGATCGAATACTGGAGAACATTGCGATTTTAGACTCTTTTCAGGGGTGCTCAAGCACACCTAAATTTCATCTCAGTACCCTTACAAATAATAATTATAATAATAATTATTTTCTGCATTAATTTTTAGCCATCTAACATTATATTTTTTGAACTTGTCTGAGGCCTTAAATTGAAAATTAGCACCGTTCTACACTTCCAACCTACCACATCCCTAGTTTCAATCTGAGTTCGCAAGATGTAGTCACTGCCCACACGTCCATATGGGCGATAAGGCGAATAAGGCTAGGTGGCCCTTTGACAAGGGCGGCGAAATGTGGGCCAACTATTCTTGAGCAAAATAGCAGAGTAATTAATAGCAGTAATTGCAGGCTTGCTAGGCTACACGTTCTGTAAACACAATGAATTGCTGAGGAATGTGTCAATCATGTTGCACTTGCAGCCGCCTCCCACCCCCAGCTCTCATAAGCCAATAGGAACCTTGGCTTCTATACTAAAATCGATTGTCTTCGAGAAAAAAAATGCTATGTGAGGAATCCGATAAGGAAATACTTCAGCATGTCTAAACGACCAAAATTATCTGGCTGCGAATATAAAAAGAGCAGACAACTGAAGGAGCAAGCGCTCCTAAAACCGAGGGATTCGTTAATATTTTTTTAATAAACTTTATTTACACACTTCAACTTACAAACTGTTCACAATTTTAACAAGGCAATGGATGCTCATGGTATTGATAAATCATAATATATAGAGAACAATACATAAAAGGATAAATAAATAAAATATATGCAGACATAAACAAAATTAAACTAAATTACAAATCAAATTAAATCAAATGCATTACATAAAGCTCTAGTTTTCATAGCTTTAGAGTTTGTGCAGCGTTTTCGTGTGTCCAGGTAGGATTTTAAGTAAGATGTGAAAACAGTAAGTTTGGGTTTCTGTTTTACAAATTTGCTGGCATATATGTGGAATTTTGCTAATAGGGAAACAAGATTAATGACATACATTTTCTTGACAGGCATTGCATCATAAAAGAGACCAAATAAAATGAATTCAATTTTGAGTTTGGATTGAATATCTATTTTTTTGTTTAACTACAGATTAAAGTTATTGTTTCATCTGTGTAGCGACGGAAATAACAAAGAGGATCAACATTTAGCCTTTATTTTACAATAACAGAATTAACCCGATAACATCCATCCATTATCCGATCAGTTTAGCCTGCTCTCAGGGTCGCGGGGATGCTGCAGCCTATCCCAGCAGTCAGTGGGCGACAGGCGGGGAGACACCCTGGACAGGCTGCGTCTCAATGCATTGCTTTGCTTTAATACTGTTGATCTGTTGTGTGCATACCCCAATGGGACTGCAGGGGGTCTGTATTTGCTTGCATGGGGACGTCACACCAATACCATGAATGTAGACACACACACACACACACACACACACACACACACACACACACACACACACACACACACACACACACCTAGAGGCAAGGCAATTTAGTATGGCCGATTCACCTGATCGACACGTCTTTGGACTGTGGGAGGAAATCGGAGCACATGGAGGAAACTCACACAGACACGAGGAAAACATGTAAACTCCACACAGAGGACAATCCCCAAGGTTGGATTATCTCGGGAACTGAACCCAGGACCTTCTTGTTGTGAGGCGATGGCGCTAACCACTGTGCCACCGTGCCGCCCGATAACACCTGTGCAATATTCTCAAAGACACTTCTCTCACCTTATTTGAACCAAAATAGTTCTTGGGCAATAACCACGTTTTTTCCCCACAGTCAATAGCAATATATAAATCATCCCAAACAAAAGCAGAAGCAGGTTTACTAATTGTGCCCCTCTGGATTATTTCCCTTATACATGTATACATATTGTAACGTGCATGGATAAGAAGACACGCTGGCCGTTGGCTCGCGAGTTTGACCCTTTAGTCGAGCGGTTAGCGATGTCTCCTGCGGTGCGGGCGATACGGGTTCGTTTCCCGGCCGCGGTAGGTCTTGTGGTTGCGTTGTCCCCCGAATTCGCTACATTGGTGTCAGAAGTGGGATGGAGCGACCCAGGCCCGTAGCCAGAAACATTTTTTTGGGGGGGGGGGGCGGGCAACACTGCCGAAAGCTACCGGTAAATAAAATTCCAACACTGTATACTATAGCCTAATACCCAACCGTACGGTAAATGTCAACGTATTAATGACCCATAGATAATCATCAATGCATTAATAAATAAAAGTGGGTCTTACCTTATAAAAGCAGGTCCAATCGTCTTTTTTGTCTGCAAAAGATGTCCAGTACCTCTTCCGGCGTCACCACAATGTCTCTGTGCTCCGAGAGCAATGTCAGTCCATCAAGCCGTCTTTCCGTCATTGTACTGCGCATTTTGTCCTTGATCCTTCCCAGACGGGAAAAACTTCTCTCGACATGGGCACTGGTGACAGGAAGCGTGGTCAAAACGCGGAGAAGCTTGGAAACAACTCACTGCTACAGGCATTTAATGCCTCAATGACATTTTGTGGAACATAAGTTGCATCTTTCCAGGTGTCAGGTGTCAATTTCTGACTTTACAACTTCCAGATGCGGTGACACTTCATCAGGATACAGGTTGGAGCGCTTCAGCTGAGCTGTCGTTCAGCATGCTGACCTTAGATGGCAGTAAGGAGCAGAGGTTTACAAAAACAACCGTCGGACCTTGTTGAGTATACTAGCCAGCTAAACTGGTCAATCCAATGACGTTGGAAACGTAGTTTACCTCCTAGTTTTGTAGGGAATGTTTGTCTGATATTGGCCGTCCAGTCCAGTGAGTATATTTCTCTTCTCTGTTCGTCTGATATTTTCCCACCAATATAATCCACAAAGTCGTGCGAAAACGTTTCCGAGGTAGAGGACGGCGGCGGGTCTGCCAACTCTGGCTCCGTTTCCGAGGAGGAGGGCAGTGGGTCTGCTAACACTTGCTCCGGAAAATCGGTAACGTTAGTGACCAGATCATCTGTAATGTTCTTTTTTTTTCTTTTTTTGAGTCGGGACACGTTGAAACAAAAAAATCACTGATTTTACGAATATTAACTTTACTGCTCTTGCCTGATTTACAGGTAGCTTTCGGCGGCGCCATTGCTTTTGAAAAGCAAACTATAGATCGACCATTTAGCTAGCATAACCAGTGGCAGGTTGCTTAGCTGACTCGTCAGACCCCTGAGCCAATCAAAAGCCTGTGATTTTATTTGTTTTACGAAACAGACCAATAAGATACATCATGTTTGGAAACAAATTAACTAACAGGTGTAACGCCTGTCAGTCACGATAGATGCAGTGTATGAGTAGGCTAGAGGGGCGGTGACAAATAATCAAAACGATAACTAAATAATTATTGGTGCCATTTCAGACGGGCTGTGGGGTTTCGGGGGGGGGGGATTCAGACACGAAAACCACCTACCTGGCTACGTGCCTGGAGCGACCGTAAGGCCATCGGAAGCGTATGCGCCCTGAGGCGTGAAGGAGCTGATATGCTTAAACGCGGGGACGCGCTTCCCGAAGGAGGGGGGGTAGTGTAACGTGCATGGATAAGGAGACATGCTGGCCGTTGGTTCGCGGGTCTGGCTCTTCTTTAGTCGAGCGGTTAGAGATGTCTCCTGCGGTGCGGGCGATACGGGTTCGCTTCCCGGCCGCGGCAGTTCCTGTGATTGCGTTGTCCCCCGAATTCGCTACAATATATTAATTTAATTTTTCTACTCAAAAAAGGATCTGAAATCCCTATGTATAATTCTGGCGGAGTAGTTTGAATGATAATATCCCTGTTTGACGATGACAACAGATTTAATACCTGACGGAATAGCATCAAAGACAATAGCGAATTCTCTGGGAAGTACAGGAATGTTATATTCTGATAAGAATTCATTATAAGTAAAAATATGACCTTCCTTGTTAAGCAGTTGACAGACAAGTAGTATGCCATTATCAACCCATTTCTTAAAAAAACAAACAAACAAACAAACAATGATTTGTGCTTGAAACATATATCCTGGTTATTCCAAACGTAGTATTTGTGAGGGGAACATTTATGTTTGT